>NW_015387592.1:434750-459625 GCF_001527695.2 Protobothrops mucrosquamatus
CCCCCCATAACTTTGAATGGTCTCTGAATGGTTGTAACCTGAGGACTACTTATTTAGAATGGAAATACCTGAAGATCTGCTCCAAAACAAAACAAAGAAAAAGGAGCTGTAAAAATTTTGGGGGTAAACCCTAATTTTTAATTCCTCACCTTAAAATATTGGGCAGTTTCTGTAAGTTTTAAAGAACTTTCAAAGAATTCAATTTATAGAGGAGACAATTGTTGGGTGGTTGAGCAATATCACCTTTACTTCAGTAAAGAACTGGAGCCTTGAAAATTGAGACACAGTAAATCCTATTTTGCTTTCTGAAATAAAGTGAGATGGAAGAACAGGATTACTGATGACAATCAGAAGGCTGGTCAGATATTTAAAAGTACATGAAGTCCTTGCTTAAGTGAACATTCAAAATTACAGTGACCCTGAAGGAAGGAATTGACCACCAGTCTTCAAAATTCTTTGCAGTGCGTCCATAGTCATATGAACAAAATTTTGGCCTATCAGGGTCCAACAATTTACGATACCCTTTTAGCCCAGCATCAGTGAGACTCTGCAGTACCAACAGAAAAGACTGCAAAAAAAAGTCCTGGCATGCAGTGCAGTAGATGTGGGGATGATCATAGGATTTGATGACAAGGGCAGATGGCAGCATTGAGTAGACAGGCAGCCCAGGCAGAGATGGGGGGGGGGGGAGATAGGCAAGCAGGGGGACTTCCAGAGGAGGTGGTCCCTTAATTGAGATTTGGAACTGTGAGTGATCAAGTTGGGAATAGATTGGATTGGGAGTGGGATTTATTTATTTTATAGCACTTTCGCATCATATTTCAGTAAAAAGAACACACGGGTAAAATTGGGGGGGGGGAATCCTTAGTTAATGACTGATGGGGTTCATTTAACAAGGGCAACAGGGAGTGTCTGGATTGTTGTCACTAAGCAATGTGGCCACATGACATCGCACTTAATGAATGCTTTGCCTAGTGACAGAAATTCCATTGGTAAATCCAGTATTATCTGCAACTTTTTTTATCTTTTCCGAAGCATTCCATTTAGTCAAGATAAGTCTTGTGTTGGTGGTAGATCAGCTTCATTATTGTATATGGATTACACTGGGTTGAAATTAAGTTTAGGATTCAGCAAATGTTACAGTGTATAGTTGTTTTGTACTCATGTGGATTTCTTCAACTTCTTGATTGCAGTTTGGTGTGCATTATTCTGAATAATTATTTGAGGTATCTTTATTACTGTTTTTCATTGCAGGTATTGTAATCTGGTATCCTGAGTATAGCTTTTATTGAATGTTCATTGGTTTAACAAATTTTAATTTTGTGCTGTACGCAACACAATTGTTTAATGAACGGTTACTTTTGTTACAGAAGCACTTTAAGCAATAAATGGTGCTGATAGAAGATCTACTGAGATTTTGCTCTAATAGCTACCAATGAAAAACACTTTGCGAATGGGATGAATACGCAAAGAGTGACTGCCTGCAGCAGCTTCATAACTCACATTAACTAAGTGGAGCACTTCACTAAGGATGTTTTCATTTCTACTTTACCCCATTTGACTTGGCTTGCCTTGATTGGGGGAAGAAATTCAAAGTGGAGTACCATAAACTTGATATGGATAAAAAAAAAGACAAAGACAAACTGGATGATAGAATGGCAAGGCCTAGTGGACGCTCAAGTCACAATCCACGAGGTAGCAGCTCATCAAATTCTGGTGTGTTAATGGTTGGACCTAACTTCAGAGTTGGAAAGAAAATTGGTTGTGGCAATTTTGGAGAGCTACGATTAGGTAAGCCTTTCTTCATCTAAACATTCCAGTAAAAAACTCCTAAAGACATTGTGTGTCTAAATAATAATTTCATTTGCTGGCACATTCAAAATTAGCTTTGCCAATATTAACATTTGAAACGAAATAATATATAATAATGTAACAGCATCTTAGGTCTTTGGAGTTATTCACATATAACACTCACTTGGGATTTTAAACTACAATCTGTTGAACCATTATAGTCAGCTGAATCACACTTCACAATAAAACATATTGGGTATAATGTTAAAAAGATAATAGAATAATTTTTAGCTGTTCCCATTGGAAAACAGAAATGATCAGGCAACCTACATGAGAATACTGCTTGTTTAATCTTAAACCATAATTCCCAAACAATTTTCACTAACAGTGATATTTAAATAGTGTGTTTGAAGAAATACAGTATATACTAAATCAGGAGTGTCAAACTTGCAATGTCTCGTGACGTGTTGCTACATATTGTGACTTTTTTTCCATTGCCAGCAATGGGATGGGTGCGGTTTTGCCATGACGCATCCGGCCCATGGGCCAGCAGTTTGACACCCCTTTACTAGATGATTCAAGCTCATGTTAACCTTGTAATGTATTAAGAAATGATGAATTCAATTGGACTGTGATGTGGATTTAGAATCTGATAGTAATTTAATTTGAATCCTAGTTTTCAGAAAAATACTTTAGCAAATAAATGTAATTTTGGATTCCATGATTGAGCCCAAGATAGAGATTTCTGAGAGAGCAATTTCAGAGTGATGTTTTGTATGATTTTGTACATTGCGCTAAGTCATGTATTTTTGTAGTATTTAAGTCTTTCCAAGAAAAAGAGTTTCACTTAAGCATCAAACTTTTGATTTAGCAATTCATTTACTTATTTATTTACCAAGCAAATTTATCTTCCTATTCATTTTCAATCTTTCATTTCTGTTTTCTTTTTTAACTTTTGTTGTCTTATTGCAGTCCTTGTTTTCTTGCCTCTATAGTGAAAAAGCAAATCTGTACTAAGCAGAGAGCCATTTTAGTGTAATAATTTATAGGACTTGCATTTGATTCAAGCCCTGTAACAAAGCTTGGAGATCACTGATTGAATTCAAGTGAACTTCAGTCTCTAGTCCAACCTACCTCATAGAGTTGTTATAAGATTAAAAGGGCGTGAAAGGGGACGCTAGTGTGGGGCAGGTGTCCGTGGCTCATTTGCGCATGCACGAACAAGGCCGATAGCCTGGGTGGGTTGTGCAGCCCATTTGTACATGCGCAGGGGGTGCATGGTCATTCGTGCATACACACGGTGCCAGCGCATGCTGCATGCACAAACGGGGTCACGCCAATGTGCATGCCCCATGTGTGCGCACACCAGTTTTGAAGCTGCTCTCCTTCCCTCTGGTCTGCGAGCCCGGAAAGGTTGGAGACCTCTGTCCTAATGAGTAATGGTATATGGGAAAGACTTTGGGAGATGGGGAAAGAGATGGTGCCTAGGGAACAGTCATATAAGAGACAGGATTGCCTGCAGCTGCATAGTAGGCAGAGCAAGAGGTTTAGAGGAACCCTCAGAGGGAAATTCTTGGACTGTAAAGGTGATGGCAAGAACATTATACTTTCAGGCTTACAATAGTCAGTTAATATAGCTTTACAGTAAAGTAGAACTAATTTGTCTTGTGCTTCCTGATTGGTCTACCTGGTAAGGCTGATGTTATGACAGTTCCCCTTTTAGAAACAGTAATTCCAAACATTCCCTATAAAAATGAAGTAGAAGCCTTATATTTGTAAGATTGACCTACTTAATAAAGGTATCTCCTAAGACTGAGTATATCCAGTGAAGTAGAGCTCATCACATTCCTTAGTAATTGTTTCCATTGTCAAATCAGCCTTCCTGTAACTTTATAGATCATTAGATCATTTTATATGTTCTGTACTCTAGGACATGACCTAATCTTTTGTGCAAGATTTCTTAAGGTAGATGAAAAAATGCTCCTCTGTCTATCTCTCTGTACCACCACCACCACCACCACCACCACCACCACCACCACCACCACCATCATCATCAGTTTTTCTCCTGTTGGAACATGCCCAGTTTCTTCAGTCTCAACTTTAAGATTTCTAATTCGATGATCATATTTGTTTCCCTTCTCTAAATCTGTTACAATTTCTCTGTATCTTTTTTAGAATATACCCAGAACTGAAAGTTAATCCGTAAGAAAATAATAATTAGTTTGAAAATACCAGTTCTTCACAAATCTGTGCTGATCTTTTGTAATCACTGCAGCTTTTCCACGCTGAATTCATTTTAATGTTTAATGTTTTTGAATACTTTCTCTATAATTCCAATTTTATGTAATTTTCTTTGAGACCTGAATTGCTTTCCATCTTTTACATATGTCTTTGTTTTGGTTTGTTTCTTTTCTCCCCTTGATCTTTATTTGTCTAGTCTCTTAGCCTTTGTCTACTCTTACAAACTGCTTCTGCTATCTTTTGTTATTGAAAATATTTGCAATTTTATTTTAGTTTCTTATTTTTTATTTTTTTTATCTTCTCCTAGCATGGCATTTAAAGTTCTCAACACCATCACTATCTTTACTCCCTTAGATTTCTGAGCAGGATTTCAATTCTTTCTATTGCTGTGTTCTTTTGAACAAGCCGTATCCTCAAGTTTTCAATATTTAAATTATGAGAGTTATGTCATTTGATCTCAGGTTACACATATTAAAACATATTTGCCCCTCTAAAGCTAACTTTTTTTAAAAAAAATCTTTTTCTTTTGAAATTGTTGTTATATGAATAACAAAGCGATTTGTTTAGTGATTTTCTTCTTTTTTTAATTGAGTAATTTAATAGGGTCCAGTCTTGATATTGACACACTCCTGTAGTGTACAAGTCATCTGAATTTCTTCTATCTTTTCATCTCAAACTTTCCAACAGCAGGATTCAATTTAAAAGACATCTCAAGTTCATGATACTCTGCCAGGCACATTTATCAGAGTCTTCGGAAATAATTATCCAAGTAATGGTCTCAGAAACCAAACCAAACCAGTTACCTCCTTTGATACCTTTTCTGTATTAATTTATTTGTAGGAGGTTTTTTTGTCTGTGAGGCAAAATGATGGATCAGAACAACTCCTTAAGCTCTTAGATGATATGAATAATAATATTTATTTATCTCATATGGAAATTATTGTCATGTTTTCATTCCTAAATTTTACTTCCATTCTTTCAAATCTTACCAATGGATATAAACTGTATATATGCAATAGCACCAGCAAGAGTTTTTTTTAATATCTTCCTGCATTTTAATGCATCTGTATTCATTGAATCTTTGGTGGAAAGATTTTATTGCCATGATGATTCAACAAACAAAGCTTCACAGTGCACAAAACTCAATATATATTGTATATACTACTTGACAAACAGCCCTTGACTGTGCTTCTTTCGACTTGACAAGCAGCCAAGTTTGTTGGACTGCCATATAGTTTGTTTCTAACACTTTCATCAGACACTATGAATTACATAAACTTGCTTTAGAAGCAGAGTTAAGGAAATAAGATGCTTTGGTGTATGTTTCATCCCTTTTATTTAATTGTTTTCACATATCTGTGACCATTGCCCTTATGGCATCTCAGTTGAACAAAAACTGGGATATTGGAATCTTACTGCAAAGATTTTTTTTGGCTACTTAATGAAAGAGGTTTGCAAGCCCCACAATGTTTTGCAGAAGGCTGGTCTGCTTGGAACACTAAGGAACCATTATTTACTACCTTTGGGGAGAATTTTTAGAGAGGTACTTTGGATTTGAGGGCACAAAGATCCTGTACAGTGTATGCAGACTTAAATGTAGTGCCTTTCTATAACTTCCTGAACCAAATGTGCTACCTTACCTGGTGTTACAGCTTCAAAGGTTAGTTACATGATCTCTGGAAAAGATGTAGCTGCTTTAAGAAATCATATGCTAGAAGAATTTAGTATTTTTATTTGGTATTCACTTTTTATCTAAGCAAAGCAGAGATTTCTTTTTTTTCATAACAACTTTGTCAGATGGGTTGAGCTGAAAGCAAGTGTATGGCCCAAACTGACCCAGTGAATTTCCATGACTAAGGACAGATTTAAACCAGGGTCTCCCCTTTGCTTGTCTAATTCATTGCACCGCATTGGGTCTCCTTCTCCTCTCCCTTCAGTCTGAAGTGTTACGAAGGTCTGCTTTTGGTTTTTTTCTACCATGTTCTATATCTTCTTCCCTTCTTGCTTACCTAGACGACCATTTATATAAATAGCTGAATTCTTACATTGAACCTGATTCTAAAACTTTCTATTTTGACCTAGTAGAGATGCTATGTGTTTTATGCAGTTAGTTTTTGCTTAACAACCACTCCAAGTTATGATACCACCAAACAAATGATAGTTATAACCATCCCCAAAGTTACAATCGTTGCAGTGGCCTGCAATCAAAATTTGGGCACTTGTGGCCTTCTGGCTTTTACAAGCACAGAGCGTGCTTCAACTCGGCCCACTTGTCAATTTGCCCCAATCTCTTTTCCTTTTGGCTGTCTTCTCCTGCCGCCACATACTGGGTCACTTCAGTCTCAATCTGCCCGACATTCCCATAGGCACCCCAGTCTGTCTGCTGGTGCTCTACATGCCAGGCACGACTCACTGTCTCCTTCTAGCAGCCATATATGGTCTTGCAAAGGAGTTGCTTGTTCCATGGGGGTAGCACCCCCTAGAAGGCAAACATATGTGAGTTTTGGATTACGACTCAAAATAGACCAGCTGGTGGTCCCCTGCTGAGTCCTCTGCTGTGTGCAGTCATGGCACATCTTGGAGCTCGGAAGACTAGGTGATTGCCATGCGCCTTGCATGGACCTGGCCGAGGTGTTGCTTTCTTAGTGCTGAAGTGGGAGGGAGGGACGGAGGGATGAAGGAAGTTAGTGCTGTCTCCTGATGTCTCCAGATTGTCATGCCAGAACTGATGACAGGGATGCTACTTCTGAGTTTCCGCAGGTTTTTAGACATATGAATGAGCAGTTCACAAACAAGGAAATAGATAGCTATGTACATTATTTAAAGAAGCTATGGGTAATTTCAAATATTGAGGACTGCAACGCCTCCTCAGGACTTTATAACTTAGCTTTATAGTTTACGGAAACAAAAGTGAATTAAACACTGACATAGAGTTATATAAAATTAAAATCAGCAAGAATAAAGGGGTTTGGGGATCTGTTTTTTTCTTCTTTTCTATTCATAATTATAACCCATGGTCATTTAGTGAAGCTAAGGGGGACGAGAGTTTATATGATTGAAAGTCAGTATTATGAGGTCAGTTATTGTATCATGTAGTAATTACAGCCTCTTACCTGTGAGATGGAGGTAACTATTTCTAATTGTTGATAACAAAAAATCAGAATCAAAGTTGGAAATTCAGATGAACAAGTTGCTGTCAGTACCTTGATTCCTGTGTTTACGTAAAGAATCATGGGGCAATAACAAAATATACAGTACTGTGCAAACGTTTTAGGTCACCAATTAGATCTGTTGTATAACAATGGTATAATGACTATATATAATTATGTGGCAATCTCCTTATTAGAATACAACCAGAAAATACAGGAATTTTTATGCAATATTCAAAAACATGAAAAAGCAAGAAAAAACAGCTTCCATAGACCAAAGTGGCAGGTATGTAGTGTGACGTCCCCTAAACTTGAGGAACAGCAGACACTTGGTTCCCATAAACCTAAATGGGATGCAAAGTTACATGCTGTCATTGCTAACACCTACTGTCCTACTATTTAATGCCAAAATGCCAAAAGGTCTGTAACACCAGGTTTGTGCAAGACATGCTTGAGCATTACATTCAATACATACACATGTTGTGTGACTGTAATTCATTGGAAGTTTGCTAATAAGACTATTTTCAATCACATAATTCCAGTCAAAATGCCAAATATCACAGAATGTGACAGACATAAAATCATAGTTTTGCAAGGCCACTCTCAACAAACAAACTGGATATTGAAGATATGGTATTCAAATTGTTATAAAGAAATTTGAGAAATCAGAAGAGTTCAACGACAGAAAAAGAACTGGAAGGCCAAGGAAACTTCCAAATTCTTATGAGTAGTTCCTCAGAGTTTCTTCTTTGAGAAACTGGAAGAGGTCCAGCAAGGACCTGACTCAGCATCCGGCAGCTTCATCAGGATGCCAAGTTGACCCCTCTACAGTCTGAGAAGCTTGATTGGGAATGGTTTTATGGAAGAGTAGCAGCTAAGAAACCACTTTTGTAGAAGGGGAGCAAGGTGAAAAGGCTAAGGTATACTAAAGCTCACAAAAACTGGACTGAGGATCAGTGGAAAAGAATGTTATGGAGTGATGAATCCAAATTTGACATTTTTGGTAATATGTGAGAAGAAGAGTTGGAGAGAAATGGACAAATAAGTGCTTGCGGCCTTCAATGAAACATGATGGAAAGTCTGTCCTGGGGCTTCATTTCTGGGGCTTCATTTCTGCCAGTGGTATTGGTGATATTGTCCGTATTGATGGGATCATGAATGCTGAAAAGTACAGACAAGTTTTAATTCATCATGCCATTCCTTCTGGAAAACACCCGATTGGGAATGGGTTTATTTTTCAGCATGATAACAATCCCAAGTACACTGCTACTACAGTTAAATCATATTTAGCAAGAAAAACAGCAGATAAAGCACTGAGAGTCATGGACTGGCCTCCACAGAGTCCAGAGGCAGTATATTATCACCTGGACAGAGAAAGAAATAAAAGACAACCTAAATCTGAAGAGGAACCCTGGGAAGTGCTGAAAGAAGCCTGGTATAATATACCAGAAGATTACCTCAGAAAACCTCAGGACAATCTTCCCAAAAGAGTTCAAGATGTGCTTAGAGCCAAGGGAGGTCACACTAAATATTGACATTTTGCCTGAAGAAGCCATTTTGTTCTGAAAACTGTGTTTGTTTAAATTTTGTGTACATATTTCCTATATTTTCTGTTTCAGAGAAATAATTATGGATGGTCATTAAAACAAAGTGAGTGGTGGCCTAAGACTTTTGCACAATATTGTACATATTAATAATGTACTTGCTGTGGCTTGTTCTTCCATTAACATAATGGAAGAACTCTTCATCTATGCTCCCCTCTCACTCATTCCTACAAATCCTAATATTCAGATTTTCAAGCTCCCACATAACTCTGAAAAGGGGAAGAGAGGGTCCTTTATGTATTATGGAAGAAAAGTGAGAATTGAAAACATTGTTTTAAGATGTGCACTGTTATGTTTTAACTATAAGGTAACATTTGAATATATTAAATTGTTAGCTACTATGAGCACAAGTAAAAGAATATTAAAATAATGTTCAGACATTGAAATAAAAAGATAAGCCAAAAGATTGAATTATATTAGTGTGTTTTGATCTGTAAACTAATGCATGCCATTTTTGCATAAGCTATTAAAATATGTTTGTTTTTTTGCTTATACTTTCATTGAAGATAATTTGACTAAGGATGAATTTTCTTATATATAGAGGTATAAATTCTAACATTCCTGTTTTTTTTTTATTTTTTAAGGGAAAAATTTGTATACTAATGAATATGTGGCAATTAAACTGGTAAGTTAACATTAGTTATTATTTGAGATAAAAATGCACAAGATTTTAATCTGTTGTTTTCAAGAAGTTAAAAAAATCATTGAGCTTATTTAAATAATTTCAGTGGGATACAGGCTGTCTCGTTTTATTTGGATATCCCTCCCCCATCACTCTTTTAGATTTTAAATTACAAGTCTGTAACATATATATCCCTTCAAATTATACACTTTAACATGAAAGTCAAAATAAAGAAGCTCTGTGCTGATGTTTACCATGTTACATAGTAAGAGTTTGGCCTCGTGAAATAATTCTGAAAGTAATATAATTTTATTATTCATATCCAAAAACCTTATTTCTTAGGATTGGAAGAAAAGTATTTGTGTGATTTTAAAAAAATAGACTATTTTCTTGTGAAGTGCGTTTTCTTTTATGCTTTCATAGCTCAAATTTTCTTTTAATTTCTATAAAGTTAAGAAAAGGCAATCCAGGAACAATATTCTCTTTTCCAATCTCTTGCATGATTAATAGTTAATAATTGAAAGTTAAACAATATGGCAATGCACATTTTAATGTAGGAAATACAGAATGCCTTCATCCCATATTCATAAAGTAATGCAAAAGTTGTAAACATGTCCAGAATTGCAGCTGTACCTAAACTCTTATCTCTGACTGGATAAAGAAGAAAATTGATATCAAGAGGTGAAATGTTTGAATGTGCATGCTTATATTTAGAATTGCACAAAATATTTCAAACCCCCAAACACTTTGACCCAATAACCAAGTGCTCTGACCATGCCAAAAATATTCAGAACTCAAAAAACATGTTTGAGCTCAAACTCAAAGCACTTCTGGAGTGGCTGAATGTAACTTGTTTGAAGGCCCTGCTCTGAACTTCAAATGAAGCTTTTGAACTTGAAGCATGATTTTTTTGCACACCGTTGGTCTATATTCCCATTCATCTTATTTGTTTATACTGTACAAAGAGAGTTATATATTGTATATGGGGCAGAATAGAAAAGGTTTTAAGGATTTGGGGACAGGAGTGAGGTTATTGCTTATTATTGGAAGCAACCAATCCGTTACTCTCTCTGATGAAATAAAAAGATGCATGTACTATGATAATAGTTTTGATGGTTCGGCTAGCAATCACTAGTTCATTGCGTGGATGTTATATGACTTCCTATTCAAAGTATCAATATTGTAATTTTGCATTGTTGAAATTTATTCTTAAGTATTACATCTCATATACACTATGTGTGAGAAGCCTACACACTCACAAAGACACACATACATGCACACTTATTGTTGTCCTTTTCTTGACAGTTTTTTTGTTTTCTCTTTGTTTAGTTTTCTTAAATAAAATGAAGGTATTTTTTTTAAAAAAGCCCAAATGATGATTGGATAGAATAGTATCTGAATTTCAAGTTTACCAAGAAAGTTGGGTCAACTCTGAACTGTTGTCAGCTTCCCAACTCTCCAGCATTTCTCCAAGCAATTTCTAGCAATTAAATGTACCATTAATACAGTTTATATTAAATTTATGTTGACTCTTTACATGAAATTGTAACTGATAATATCAACCACAGTATCCTTCGGGACTGGCTGTGGGGGTTAGGGAGTGGGAGTTACTGTGCTTTAGTGGTTCACTGCCTTCCGTGGTGGTCAGTTCCAATTGGTGTTGACAGGTAGAGAAAGATCACATCCGCAGCTCCTCACATGCAGGGTGCCTCAGGACTCAATGCTCTCTCCTCTCATATTCAATATCTATATGAAGCCACTGGTTTAGGTCATCCGGAAGTTGAGGGTATGATAAAATCACTATGCTGATGTTACCCAGCTCTACATCTCTACCCCAAGTGGCAATGTATGATGTATGTCATCACTGCTATGTGAGCTGTGTGGGCTTCTGAGTGCAATTCAGGGTGTTGGCTTTTACTTCTAAAGCTCTGTATGGCATAGGGCCTGGATATCTGAGAAACTACTTGTTTCCAAGTACTACTTGCCCATCCAGTACATTTCAGCAAAGTGTGTGCTTCAGGTCACTTCCATTAAACATTGCCATCTTGTGGAATCTAGGAAATAGTGCCTTCTCTATTGTGTCTTTTACTGTCTGAAACAGTGTAAAGGCAATGCTAGCTCTCCTAGGTTTTCAGAAAGCTTTGAAAACTTGTCTTTGGTCCCGTGCCTGAGGTTGATGTCCACATTTGTTTAATGGACCCTGTTTTATTTTGTTGAATTTGTTGTTGCTGTTTTAGTCTTTAGCTTTAGCTGTTTTTAGGGTTTTTTTCAAGTTATGCATGCCTTCCAGGATCTGCTGGAGTTGGGTGGCCAATAAATTTAATTAGGAATGAATGAATGAAACAAAACACAACTTGGAATAAAGAAAATTCTTCAGATTGATTGATTGGAACTGCCATACTTAGAGAACTGGGTTATAACCCACCTTCAGATAATCTTGGCTATTTTTTTCACTTGCCTCAACTTCGATCTCTCATAAGATAATATTTATAATGCCCCTATTGCTGAGCAGTTTAATATAACTGGTTTGAGTTCAGTTTGTAATTTTATTTTATAAGTTTTATTAATTTTTTTTAAAAAATTACAATCTTTAGAGCTTAGTAAACAACATGTTGTCTGGCTTCACATATTTAACATTAACTTCTTCAATATAAATCTATTCAGTACTACATAATCCAGTATTTTTTCCTTGATCTTTCTTCTGCATATTTTTCCATTTTCCTCTCATTAGGCAATTATAATTCTTGGTACTATTGATGTATACAAAATTAGATATAGACATCTTCATCATATTTTACTAGTATTATACAAATAATATCAATTTATAAGTCAATATCCTGTTTTTCAGGCTCTTATTAAAGTTTGATTTAACATCAATATTTAAAGTATCTTTGTCGTTTATAATTTTCTCAATATTAATTACATTTATATAGCTAAAAAAATATTCATACCAATCCTCCTCTTATTTTCAGATTTCCCATATCAAAATAAGAAAAAAAAATGCTATTTTAATTCTAAATCATATCTTCCATTATAAAAATCTAGTTATATCTAAGGGTCATCCATTCTTTTAATCGTATTCAAACAGGTATATTAAACAGATAGTGCCCCCCTCTAATAGATCAAATCCTCTGTTTTTTAAATCTAACTTTCGCTTTCTTTCTTTGCCAAGTAGCTTTCCGGGCCAAGGCAATTAAATCGCCCCAAAATTTTGTAAAAGCTGTTTTTGTGAAAGCTGCTTGACATAAAGAAGACAATTTAGGTAGAGTATTTTTGGGGGGAACTCCGCCCATCCACATTCCCTAAACATTTCCCCTGCCGATTCTGTGTTCCATTTTCTAGAATTTTCTTCCTTGTCATCAGGTGTATTTTGGAGAAAGGAGTAAGAGATCTTTTGTATTTTCATTGTTATAGGTAGGTCTTGCAGTATTTTATTTGTGTATGGCAGTCCATATTTCCCTTCTCCTATCTCCTCCATCTATAGGTCCGTTTCTTCTGCTTCATCCTCTGGTTTCTGGTTTATTTGTTCATACTTTGTAGTCGTTATCTGGGAGCTTTCCAGTTGTAGCTTCAATTTGGAGATTTGGTCATTTATATCATCTAGGTTATTTTTAGTCTCATTATGGTTTCTTTTTATGTCCTTTTTGTGTGTAACAATTGTTTGATGAATTAGCTGTAGCATGGAGAATATTTCCTTCTGAAAGGTATTTGTTTTTTCTTGAGGCATCATTCCTAGAAATCCTCTAGTGTCAACAGTCTCAATAAGAGTGGAACAAAGTTTCCTCTAGTTTTCTAGTCTTTATATGTAGCCTTTATAATCCAGTCCTAATGGCAAAATTTTATAGTAATCCTTTGTCTCATATATCCTGAAAATTATCAGTCAGGCAAGGTTGTAATCCACAGTGTTCCAATGTTCAAAATGTTTAACCTCCCTGCAGCCAGACGAATTCAAAAGTCAAAATTTTCTTTCTTTCCCACTAGCTCTTGAGATTAAGAGTCCAAGCTCAGTATGTATTTATAGCCGTCTCTCTGGAATCAACAAGGCACCCCTCCTTCTTCATTGCCTCTTCGGGGCAACTTTAGGCCCTTTTCAGGGCCCCAGCAGGGTGAAATTGGGCATGGAAGGCAGAGCCCTCCTTCCTGCGTCCGTTCTGTTGCAACGCAAAACTGGTTCCCAGTTTGTAATTTTAAAGTATTCTATCTTTGTTAGTGCTTTGATTCCTTTTTTTGTTCAATGCTATCTGTTATCTTTTCTCCCAGAAAAGTTTGTACCCTTTTTTCCCTTGTGTTTTGGTTTCTGCCTGCTTTCTCTGTTTCTCTTTGGCTATTTTCATTTGGATTTAGGAATCATGCATGAGCATTTATATGTGAGTGTGTGTATTAATCCCTTGTGGTTGGTAGCCTTACCAGTTAAGGTACAAAGACTTTGTGAGTAGTGCCCACATGCTTTTGTGATAAATATTCATATCCTGAGCATATCTTGTATATATTTGGAGTCAGTTTTGATATATAATGCTTTTCAGTCTTTAAGCTTCTAGCTTTGTTTGGATTTTACAAATATACATCTTGGGTTATATTTTGTCCAGTTGAAAGTAATCTTTGTAATTTTTTTCTAAATCTGTTTTTCATTTTTTATTAATCTTGCTGAAATTTGCATGTTTAGAATATATCCATTTTTCTGTGTTTCCTTTTATAATATATTGGCAGTCAGCTAGGCTATCTACTTAATTAGAAAGTGAAATCTTCCATTGTTGTCTTTGTCAAAAAGAGGAATCTCTTTTCCTGCATATGTTCAAGCTTACCTACACCTTCCAGAAGTTTCTAAGATGTTGGAATGTTAGGCAGCCTCTGTATTTGTTATGCTAAAGACTTCAAATAGCCTTATGCCTCCATTATTGCTATAAACTTGAGAAGCCCAAATTACTTTCCAGTCAATAAAGGCATTATTTGAACTTCTTTATGCCAATTTAAGCAGTAATGAGTTTACTTTCTTTTTATCATTGAATAAGGAATTTATAGTTGATTTGTTGAATAAATTGCTTCTTTTAATGAAATGGGAAAAGAGTGGAGACACGAAGGCATACAATAAAAATGCAATATGTTTCCCTAACATAAAATGTTAATTTATTTATTGAAAAAAAGGATTGATACATTTTTCTAAAATGCTATGTATTAAATGATGAATTACCCTGTAATATTTCAGACAGTTGCTTTCTTGGTAATTAATATAAAACAGGTTTTAAACTAGAAACTGCTGCCCATAAGGTAGAAAAAAAAATACCCACCCACAAGTCAGTAAATAGGTCTTTAAACCCCCTTGAAAGGGTTATCAAACTTTCTCAAAAATAAAAGGAACAAGGAAGCCAATTCCAACAACATGGGGCCAGTTTCCCCAACATCATGGGGCCAGGGGAAGCCATATCTGTATAGAATTTATAATCTATATTAAAAAGGCCTTGCTCAAATGTAGGAAGAGGATGATTGTAGAGGAACAAGCAGGCAACTACTGATGAGTCAGAAGCTCTTAAACAAAAGCATCGGTAGTTTAAACTGGCTTGAAATAGGAATTGGAGTAATGAGACATAAGTATAAAATGGAAGGTTTAGAAATACCCAAGTGTAGTGTTCCGGATTCAAAGGATGGAGAGAGAAGTCAGGAGCATCTGCAAAAAGATGACTGCACTAATCTGAGTATGAAATAACCAAGGGAAACAACCAGAAAAAATGCCAGATTTCTCCATCAGAAACTTCCTGATCCTGGGATGTTCATTATCTTCACTATTATTTATATTAACACTGGAAATATTGAATAGAAATATCAGGCAAGATATACAAATTAAAAGATTGGAGATAAAAGATGAAAAATACAAACTACAAGCATTTGCAAATGACTTGGTTTTCATAGAACCGCTTGAAAGAAGCATTAAGCTTATGGAGAACCGCTTGAAAGAAGCATTAAGCTTATGGAGAAAATAGAAGAATTTGGAAAAGTGGCAGGGTTGAAAATAAACAGAAAAGACTAACTAAAAGTGCTAACTAAAAATTTAACAGAAAAACAAAAAAACCAACTAGCAAAAAAACAAAAAAACCTTCAAATAGTCAAAAAAGTTAAATATTTGGGAATTTATTTAACAGCAAGATGTGCAACAATAAAAGAAGACAATTATGTAAGATTGTTAAAACAAATAAAATTGGATCTGGAAAAGTGGAAAAAATTACAACTTTCAATGCTGGAGAGAATAGCAACAGTGAAAATGAATATCTTACCAAAAATAGTCTTTTTATTTCAAACAATACCTATAAGACTGGGAAAAACCTTTTTTGATGAACTAAATACAACAATACTGAAATTTATCTGGCAAGAAAAAAAAAGCTAGAATTAGACTGAAAATGTTACAAGAAGCAAAAAAAAGTGGAGGACTTGGACTGCCGGACTGGACGCTATACTACCAAGCAACTATATTAACATGGCTAAAAGAGTGGATAATGCTTAGAGATAAAAGACTATTATACCTTCAACTTGATGGCATGCCTTTCTGTGGTATGGGAAGAATAAAATACATAGATACTTTCAAAACCACTTTATAAGAAATGCACTTCTTCTAGAATGGGAAAAAATAAAAGCGAAAATCTATATTAAAATACCTGGATGGCTTTCAACAATGGAAACATTTGTTTACCCAAATTTAATCAATTACGAGAAAGTTGTGACCTATAAAGATAGTTTGGACAAAGAAGGGAAATTGAAAGACTGACAAGATTTACAAGAACAAGGTATTTACAAGAACAAGGTATCATAGTGGCCATACTTTCAAATTCAAACGAGATATGAAAAAGATGCTAAAACAACGGGATTTTATAAAGAACAGACAGAATTTGACCAGATACTGCTAAAAACAGATGAAAAATTGATTAAGAAACTATAAATATTTGTTAAACTTAAAGATGGAAGAGGAACAAGTAAAAGAAGCAATGATAACATGGGAAAAGAACTTTGGACATAATATAGAATTAGAAAACTGGCAAAGATTATGGGAAAGAAATGCTAAATTAACGAAGGTGGTGGCTTTGGTCAAAAATACACACATGGTTGGAAAAAATGACTAAAAAAACATATAGATTTCAAGCCAGAACTGTTTCTGTTAGGCATAATAGGAGGAAACTACGAGAAAGATTGTATATATCTAATTTTACATGTATTAACTGCAGCAACAGGAAAAGAACTAATTAAGAAAGTTTTAGATTGTGCAGAAATGGACAGATTGACATTAAAGATAAAAGAGAAAGAAGACTCAGTGTACATGGGACAATTTTTACCAATGGCTAGAAAAGCGAGTTAGAGAGAAAGGAACATGATATATACTATGTAACATGGAATATATACTAGTAAGAAGAAGATTATTGAGTGATTAACTAACATATTGATTATGATAATATAGAAATTAACTCTTATTTATTGTTTTTTAAATACATGAACCCAGACAATATGCTGTTTGCTAAATATTAAGAATGTTATTTTAAAAAAAACCCAACCCTAATCCTAACCCTACAAAATTAATAAAATATATACAAAAAAAGAAACTCCCTGATCCTATGAATACTTATGACACAAAAATATACAACTTTCTTTGTGAGAGTCATAAATTGGAAGAGAATCAAATGAACATAAGTCAAAAGCCTGAGGCTTCAGTGGAGGACACTGGAATAATTTGGGAATCAGTAGACTGGAGGAAAACACAATAAAGAATGAAAGGGACCATTAGGCTGAAACATATCAACCATATACAGTGAGGTGATGAAAGGATATTGAAGATGAAACGTTAATAAGACATTTCAATATAGCGAACTATGTGTATTCATCAAAGACTTCAAAAGACTAATAGATCTGAATATCAGCATTGGGTGAGAATTAATTTCTCAGACTAATAAGCCTAGCAATAATTACCAAATGCAAATAATTATTGGACAATCATGGATGAAGCACACAAGGGAAGAATATTAAGGATAAACAAAATAGATTTCAGGACTGATTCTCAAGGGGAAACCCCTGGACTGTGATCTGCCGCACAGAATGCATTTCTTTAAGTACAGTATAATAGTTTGCATTTGCAATAAAACATAATTTCAGTTAATAAAAGATTATTATTTTACAGATAAATCTAGTTAAAATATGCATAGCAAAACATACCTGTAAGAGTACTAAAAAAAAGTACTGCATGTATTTCAATTCCCTCCCCCCCTCCCAATTGTTTTCTTCTGTTTCAAATTTTCTGGAGATTTTGACTCTGCCTCAGGCAGTTTTATCTCCTTTTGCATGCCCCTAAACATTGTTCAAGTCTGCTCTAGAAAGTTGTAGAATATTTCTTTAATAACTTTAGGTATTGAATTGGAATGTTAATATATTTTGAAGTATACAGAGAATAAAAATTCTGATATTTAAATACTTGATACAGAACAAAATCTGATAAGGCAGGCCTGTGTGAAGAGATAACTCTTAAAAAAACCTAAATTATATAATAGTAGGTACCTTCTAAATGCTGCAGTACAAAACTTTCTAGAAAGTAGGTCCTATTACAGAGAAAGTATATGTGAAGTTGTAACAAAAATCTCAAAAATCTTATGACAGCATCTGATAATCTTAGCCACTGCCCAGCCTGTTTCTGGAAAGGCAGTTTCTGGAAAGGCAGTTTCTGATCCAAAGTTGTTTAGGCCTTTTCTGAACGTGCTGAAAGCAAAGCTTTGAACCTGGCTCTGTAGCTAATAGGTAGGTCACACAGTTGATTAGCTCTGTAGCTAATAGGTAGGTCACACAGTTGATTCAACATTGGGCATGTCTAAGTATGTCACTGTAACTTCAATATTAGGAACTTGCAGTCATATTGCAGTAATTTAAAAATGGGTGACGGTGGCTAGCCTATTCTTTTCCAGAAAGCAGTAAACTCAATTACCAATCTGGTAAATGGTAATAAATGTTTATAGCCATAGAGTCACATTATGCTCCAGTAAGATTGATGAGTCTTTGAGCATTTCAAACAATATAGCCAACACTCCAGAAGGTAGTCTTAAGATACAGGAGGATCTGGACAGACTTGAACACTGGGCGCTATCTAACAAAATGAAATTCAGTTGTGAAAAAAGTAAGGTTCTACATTTAGGCAAGAAAAAACAAATGTACAGGTATAGGTGGTACCTTGCTCAATAGTACAAATGTATAGGTGGTACCTATACAAATGTATAGGTGGTACCTTGCTCAATAGTAGTAACTGTGAGAGGGATCCTGGAGTCCTGGTGGACAATCACTTAAATATGAGCCAGCAGTGTGCTGCAGCTGCCAAAAAGCCAACACAGTGCTAGGCTGCATTAACAGAGGGATAGAATCAAGATCACGTGAAGTATTAATACCACTTTACAATGCCTTGGTAAGGCCACACTTGGATCCAGTTTTGGTCACCACGATGTAAAAAAGACGTTGAGACTCTAGAGAAAGTACATAGAAGAGCAACAAAGATGATTAGGGGACTGGAGGCTAAAACATATAAGGAACGATTGCTGGAATTGGGTATGTCTAGTTTAATGAAAAGAAGGATGAGGAGGGACATGATAGCAGTGTTCCAATATCTCAGGGGTTGCCACAAAGAAGAAGGAGTCAAACTATTCTCCAAAGTGCCTGAAGGCAGGACAAGAAGCAACGGATGGAAACTGATCAAGAAGAGAAGCAACCTAGAACTAAGGAGAAACTTCCTGACAGTTAGAACAATTAACCAGTGGAACAACCTGCCTCCAGAAGCGGTGAATGCTCCAACACTGGAAGTTTTTAAGAAGAGACTGGACAGCCATTTGTCTGAAATGGTATAGGATTACCTGCCTGAACAGGGAGTTGACCTCCAAGGTCTCTTCCAACTTTATTGTTGTTGTTGTTGTTGTTGTTGTTGTTGTTGTTGTTGTTGTTGTTGTTGTTGTTGTTATTATTATTATTATTATTATTATTATTATTATTATTATTATTATTATTATTTGTTCTATAGGAGTATATGGTGCCCCTAGAATAAGTATATATCATATGCTGGTGGGGGAATTTTGGAAGCTGAAGTCCACATATTTGCTGAGATTGAGAAACACTGTGTCCATACTATATATTCTGTAGCTATTTAGGCATGCATCTGATTCATATATTAAGAGTGCTTAGGCATTCTTTTTCCCATGGGGAAAGTAACGGGGCAATTACTAGTGCAGCAAATGAGTTACATATCTGCAAATAAATCTATTTCTGCCTGCCTCTTTTTATGATCAGTATTGGTATAGATCTTGGCTTTCAGAATGGAAAATTTTGGTTTTTCCAGGAGCCAATGAAGTCAAGAGCACCACAACTGCACTTGGAATACAGATTCTACAAGCAGCTAGGGTCTGGAGGTAAGTATAATTTCTTAATAAGTCTTCTCAGACTCTCTAAATCTGATAAGGCAGTCAGGTTAGCTTTTGTCCTTTCATTGGCAGGCAAGATTTGATCAGTTTTTACTCAGCCTTTTACCCTTAAGTCAACTTGTGGCTAAAAGCTAAATAACCTGGTTAATTAATTATTTCTAATTGTTTTGCTTTAAATATATTTTAATTATTTAAATAACATAATTTTATTTTTAATCAATATTTTACTTTGCAATATCTGTATTAAATTGGGAAATTGCCATTTAGATTATGAAAGCTTATTAACTAGAACATTTTTGCTGTACTAGACAGTGAAACATTTAATGATACGTATTATTGATACATAGCAAATTAGACATTTTAGTGTAGTGACATTTAGCATTTGCCTGATAAGCTATTCACAGGTAAAGTCACCCATCAAAGTACCTTCATCCTCGTAATTCATCCTTTTCAAACTGCCTTGTAATTGAAAAAGAAGTTAATGTGCTTTAGTCATATGTGGCTATAGGTTTGATACTACATACACAAGGTAAATGTTTAATTTTTTAAAAGGTACAATAATCTTTGATAAGGCATCATCTATTCAAACAAGATGCTCTATTTCTCATTGAGAGAGCTAGGTAAAAATTTACAAGCATTTTATACACATATTTCCTATGACTTGCATTATAAAAGTCGTCATTGTGAGATAAGGTTTTGCAGAACAAATTTATAATAAATTAAGATTTCACTGATTTTCAAAATGGACTTGTTTGCTATTTTAGATATTAATGAAAGGTGTCCTCGAAGCTTTAAAGTATATCTACTGGTTAGGCTTGCAGCAAAAAGCATTAGCTATTTCCTTCATTTTTATTAAAGTAGTCTCATTAAAATTTTTATTTATAATGAAGTGGGAATTTGTTACAATGAAATTTGAGGACATAAAGTGATTTTTAGGAGAAAAATGTTACAGGTTATGCCTTTGTACAATTTTATTGAAATTCATTATTTGATTTGCTTATGAATCATTNCAGTCTTGATTTGATCTTGCCCATGGACAGAACGTACAACTCTGGCTCTTAGGTACAGTCTAGACTATCTGTGAATCTTCCATCTCTACTTCCCACTTTTTGATAATTGTTAATTAATTCGGTCTTCCTTACCAAATTATTCAGTTTACAAAGGATTTCAAAGATCCTCAGTCACCGTTTTTCAGCTCTGTCGTGTAGGAGGGGGAAATAATTATAGGGAGATAGAAGGGGGCCCCTTCTCTCTCCCCTCCCTCCAGGAGCTTTAAAACAAGGCGACTGAGTTTCTGTTGGTCTAACGGCTGTTAGACCCCAGAGAATCCTTCGGAGTTCGCGGCTGCGGCTGCGGCGATCGGCAAACCGATCCCTTCCCTTAAACGCTGGAAGAGCAGCCATTTAATTCGGCTGCTTACGGCCCCTCGATTCCCCAAAATACAAGCTGACCGGGCGTGCGCGCACCCCACACGGCTCTCCGATCAGCGCTCAAGCGGCTGATCAGAGACGCGAAAAGCGGTCGATTTTTTTGATTTCTCGGAGCGCTCGCAGCGTGTTTTTCTCTTTCGGGCCATTTCCCTCAGTCCTCGGGCCGAATCCGACCGTTATTCGTGCGCGCGGCCGCCATTTTGAAATGCGCGGCTGCCATTTTGTAACGCGCGGTTGCGAAACGATCGGCCCGGGGCGTGTGGCGGGGGGGAAATTCGGGGAGAGGAATTCCTTCTCCTTTTTGTTTTCCGTTTCTTTGCTCCATTAGGATTTGATTGACAGTTTGAGGGACGACCTAGGCTTACCGATACCTACAGTACTTGGATTAGCCATTTGGGCGCGGCCGCCATCTTTGACAAGCTGTTTTGATTTGCATAGTGAAGGCCCTCAGCGAGGCCTTGTGGTCTCCCAGTGGTGGGTCAAGTTACGGTTTGGGGCCATCTTCTTTCAGTCAGGACGCCATTTTAGGCTCTGGCCGCTATTTTAGGGTCGGGTGAAGATTCCCTCACATAGGCCTGGGAGTTCAGACCTGGCCTTAACAGTAATAGATTTATAAATTACATTTACAATACCAGTGGTCTGGCTTAATCATACCATTTGGACATTCTCCTTCTCGGTCTTGGTGTCTCTTGCTGTAATTTAGGCCTCATTGTCGTTTGGGCGCGGGGGAGCACCTTGCTGTGCTCCTACCTTTGGGCCTCAGGATACAAGGTGGTCCCACAGAGCACCTTATATTATCCTCTTTGAGCAGAGCGGATTCCAGGCATACCCGGCTGTGTGTCTGTCCTGTCCGCATAAGAAAGCCAGCTGCTCTTGTTGTGTCCGGGTTTCCAGACGTACACTATAGTGCGCCTGTCCTTCCCGTTGACTAATTTTCTCTTGATACCGGGGGGTCCCCACGAGTCCCTGTGTTATCGGAGAATGGAGGCTACTGGCCCTCCCTCTAGGGGTATTGTCCCCTCTTCAGCGGTTCCCGCAACTTCTGTCCAACTTCCTATGGAGGAATCTGACAAGACCTCATCCAAAAATAAGGTCAGGTCCACTAGTAAAACCTCCAAGAGGGCAGAGAAACAGGCTAACAGGAGACACCAAGCCTTAGAAAAAGAATTCTCTAGGGCGCAAAAAATTGCTAGAATAGATAATCCCCCAACTGAGGGTCTGTCTTATGTCCACATGCCCCAACCATCACACCATGGGACTCCAGAAGCTACCTTTACCCCCACGGCAGCTGGGCTTTGGCCAACTGAGCCGCCTTCCTTCCCTTCGGAGGATCAACTGGCCCTATTAATTGCGCAGGCGGTTGACCGCGCACTTGACGCAAGGGCCGTACCTCCTAGACCCATAAGTAGGGAGCATCTGCCCATGCTTGATCAAGGGCCGGAGACTCAGTATGCCCCCTCCTCACCTTCTGGATCTTCATGTTCCGAGGGATTGTCACTTCAGGGCCAGAACAACGAGCAGGAGTACCCTATGTTTGATGAGGAGGAATCCTCTACTCAGGCTCCTCCATTTAGTGGTATGTTTAACCCTTCCTCCTTTGTGACCTTACTCCGCAAGGTCTCATCCACAGCACAACCCGGGGCTGAACCTTCCTCGTCAACGGTCACGGTTTCACCTGACTCAGAATTCGATCCGAACTTTACTGAGCCGGTAGCAACACAACACCGGATTCCTTGTCCCCCCATGTTTCTGACCGCTGTCAGGAAACAATGGGCGGCTCCGGCCTCCCTCCCTCTCCCAAGTGCCACGGACAAAAAGCTGTACAACGTGGCCAAAGACTTGGAGGAGGCTCTAGAGGTGCCTGCTGTGGATGAACCTTTTGGACCCTTAGTTTCCCCTACCGCTATAGCTGGGGATGTTTCTGATGCCCTCAAGGCGGACGACCGTAAGTGTGAGTTAGCCTTTCGTAAGACTCACCAGGCGACTGCTTGGGCAATTAGAGCGGCCACCTTGGCATCCTTTGTCAACAGGGCTGCCCACCGCTGGCTTAAACAGCTCCAAGCCCGTGCCCCGGAAGACAACATTCGGTCACAACAGGAGCTTAGTAAGATGGTGGCGGCCCTGGAGTACGCATCAGATGCAACTCTCCAGGCTTCCAAGTTTGCCTCCAAGGCCATGGCATCCAGCATCTCGGGACGCCGCATGCTTTGGCTCAAACATTGGCACGCAGATGCCAAGTCTAAGTGGCGTCTGGCGGCGGCTCCGTACCAAGGAGGCAAACTGTTTGGCGAGGCTCTGAACCTCTACCTCACCGAGAATAAGGATAAGCGTAAGGTCCTTAGCCATATTCTCAAGAAACCAGAGAAGCGTCAGAATTATTTTTCCCGTCGGCAATCCTTTCGGGCCGGGAACAGGTATAATTACTCACATCCTTTCCGCCCCTTTCCGGCCAGACAGGACAGACAGGACAAGCAGTACGACCGACAGGCAACCAAACCCAGACAACAGTTTCAGGGTAAGCGGCCCTTTCGAGGGAGCGGCCGGCCATTTCGTCGCTCCAGGTGACTCCCTGACGGTCCCTCCCATTGGGGGCAGACTGTCTCTGTTCGCCCACCAATGGGAGGCTACCACCACGGACGCATGGGTCCTCAAAACCATAAATTCCGGCCTTTTCCTGGAGTTCAACTCCGACCCACCGACCAGATTCATCTCTTGCCCATACCCTCGAAATCAGGCCAAGAGGGCTCTGATGGGCGAAGCCATCCAGCATCTGCTGGACATACGAGCCATAGAAACCGTTCCGGAGGACCAGATAGGTCGGGGATTTTACTCCATACTCTTTGTCTTGCCAAAAGTGTCAGGGGGATGGAGGGCCATTTTGGACCTAAAGGCCTTGAATTATCATCTTGTATATCGCAAATTCAAGATGCAAACGCTCAGATCCATCTTAGGAGGCGTAAGAAAGGGGGACTTCCTGACGTCTATCGACCTCACGGAAGCATACCTCCATGTCCCCATCTCTCTCGCCCACCGGAGTTTCCTACGGTTCGCATACAAGGGCCGTCACTATCAATACAAGGCCCTTCCCTTCGGTCTTTCATCGACTCCCAGGGTGTTTACCAAGATCCTGGCGGTCTTAGCAGCTCACTTAAGGATGGTACCTGTCAGGGTTCAGTGTTATCTGGACGACATCCTGATCCAATCGTCTTCCATCCATGCCGCCAGGACAGATCTCGAACTGGTGGTAAAGCTGCTCCAGGACCACGGGTTCTCGGTAAACTTCCCCAAGAGCCACTTGGTCCCCACTACGAGGTTACTACATCTAGGGATCATTATAGACACAAAGGAGTGTCGGGTGTATTTGTCTCAGGAGCGCGGGACAATTTAAAAAAGTCCATCCTCCAGATTCACAAGAGACGGACAGCATCTGTCATCAGCTTATCCAAACTACTAGGGCAAATGGTCTCAACTATTGCAATTGTCCCGTGGTCCAGACTTCACTCCAGGGAACTGCAGTGGTTTCTGCTTCCCTTTCAGAGGCAAAACCTCAGCGCCTCTCACCAGAGGGTGAAGCTCCCATCTCAGGTCTTGAGGTCTCTCACATGGTGGCTGTCCCC
>NW_015387592.1:461544-474680 GCF_001527695.2 Protobothrops mucrosquamatus
TTGAATATCATGTTCTTCCATATATTTAAGCTTTTCACTTGATACTGTTATTGTTAAATAAAAGACTAAGACTGAACTGTTGTGAAATTCCATGAAGGGATGTTGTCTGTTGTGTTTTTCATTTAATGATTACAACTAAGCAAGATAAATTTTCCTTTGCAAATACTATAGCTAAAATAAAGAAAAACCTGTTTAGGAACCAAATGCAACTAAATGTGATGAATACCATTTTTTTCACTTTTTAGATGGAATACCTCAGGTTTATTATTTTGGCCCTTGTGGCAAATACAATGCCATGGTGCTGGAACTACTGGGACCTAGTTTGGAAGATTTATTTGATTTGTGTGATAGGACTTTTTCCTTGAAAACTGTACTTATGATAGCCATACAACTGGTGAGTATAGCTTCTCTATAAATTGTCTTCTGTACCTTATACTTAAATAATATGAAAATATAAAGAATGCACAAAAATGTATCATTATTAGGTTCCTGGTGTGTTTTTTGAGCTTGCTTCTCTTCCTGCCAATGTTTCATTACCAGTCTAGGTAACGTCATCAGTGAAAGGGAGAGTGAAGTTTGCTAACTGTTTATAAATGGTAGGTTATATAATCTGATTTGATTTGGACATTATTTTTCCTTGATTGATTTTGGGCATTTATTATTGTAAACTATGGAGACATCTTTGACTTTGATGCTGCTTTTATTTAAAAAAAATAGAGAGCGATATATTATCTTTTATTTTGTAGTTTCTGTTTAACTGGTGCTGGTTCCTTATCTGGGTATTGATTTATAGGTGTGTGATGAAAAAAGATTTGTTCCTCTTTTTCTTTTTCTTTTGGTTGTTTGCTTTCTTAAATGGTTTGTACATAGAGATTATTTCAATATATCTTTTAATGGGTGATTAATTAGGGTGCTATGCCTTTAGGAATTTTCTATCATTTTTTCAACCGGTTTAATTTAAGATGTCTACAGTTTCCCTATTCAAAAAGTGGGTTGAACTTGTCTGTAGGAGTTTTTAATCACGACTTCTAACTGCCAGTTGACATTCCTGGATATTTTCTCTCCACGTAATGGTTTTCACAGTTCTTGCATTATATATTGTAAATATTTTTGGTCTTTGGATTTTGCTTAAATAGCTTTAAATAGATATCATTTATTTATTGCTACCTTAATGCATAGAAGTTATTGTAATTTTTGGGTAGTTTCTGAGATGTAGGATATATGATAAAGGCATCTTTTCATGGGTGTTTAGAAGGTAGTATAGTTGTTGGTTCTGTGTTGCACTAGTGTCTATCCATATAGCCAATAACTGCACAATCCATAATGGAAATTTGCTAGTGAAAAAAAAAACTTTGAATTATAGTGTGATTCTGCAGGCAGTATCCTTTTTTACACATAAATGGTACAAATGTAGCAGAATATTCTCAAATCTATGGATATCTAGCAGCCAGTTAATTTACAAGACATTAGAACTATGCAGATTGAATAAAGACTTTTTCTTCTGTATCTATTTTTTCTTCAGTGTTTCAAAGCTTAAAAATGCCTTTGTTGTATGAACTATCATTAACAACAAATAATGGCAACTAGTGTATAATTTAATGAAGGGATATTTTTAAAAAGTACTGTCTTTAATGGATAGGTATACAGTATATCACCAGCTATATTTATATTATGAACCAAAATAACATTAGGAATGTTTTGATTTTTAATTTCATTCATGAAAAATCTTGATTTCAAGTTAGGAAAACACAGTAACTCCTTCATTTGCTTTACGACTAAAGATATGATAATTTTTATTTTTTTAAACTTTCTTTCATTCTGTTTGATAGATTTCCCGAATGGAATATGTTCATTCAAAGAATTTAATATACAGAGATGTAAAACCTGAAAACTTCTTAATAGGACGACCAGGAAACAAAACACAACAAATTATTCATATTATAGATTTTGGTTTGGCAAAAGAATATATAGATCCAGAAACAAAGAAGCACATACCATATCGAGAACACAAAAGCCTTACAGGAACTGCTAGATACATGAGTATAAATACACATTTAGGAAAAGGTATGTATATATGTATGTATGTAAAAGCATGAACACAGCAGGTTCACTATATTTTAGTAAGCAGCTTATATATTTGTAATTTTTTTCTTACAAATTCAGTCTATTTCATTTAAACATGTGTAAGAGTATGGATATAATTCTTTAATGTTATCAGTGCATGGCAAAATTCTAATTTTTAATAAAAGTTTTTAATAAATGGTCAAGTTCAGTTATACTCTTCTTAATGAAAGTTTAGCTCTAAACAACTTGTACAACTCCACAATTATCCTTTTGTACTATTGCAAAACTGGATTTAAAACTAGTATTTCTTAGTGTGAACAGATCCAGTAGTTAGGACAGTTATTTATCCATAATGCAGCATTATTTATTAAGTTTATATAGCCATCCACCTCACATATAACAGCTCTGGGTGGCAAACACAATCACAGGTAATCCTTGACTTACGAACGTAGTGGAGCCTCCATTTTGGTCGTAAGTGACAATTGTAAATTGGCTCATCATATAACCAGCCTGATTGTATGATTTTGTTTGCAGCAGTCGTTACATGAATCATTATGGTCATTAACTGAATTCACAGTTGTTAAATGAATGCCACAGTTGTAAAGAGAACCTGTTGTTTGCTGTGGGATATTTTCCCCCAAAACTACAAGTAAACGCTGGTTTTCGACAAAAATGTAAATCACGGTCATGTAACTGTAGGATGCTGCAAATGGCTGTGAATGTGGGCTGGTTGCCAAGCGCCCAAAATATGGTCACACGAGAGGGGTCTGGCCGTTGAAACTATGGAACCTGGTTGTAAGTATCTTTTGGGGAGTCTGTTGTAACTTTGAACAGTTTATAAGTGACCAGTCATAAGTTGAGAACTATCCATAAAACATCAGTTGCAAATTGCAGAAAATAAAACACATTGGAAAACAAAAGAAAATAGTTATCAAGGAGAAACCAATCAACGACAAATTCATGGTGTCAGTTCTTCCATATTTTCATAATGAAGATGTATATAGATTTAAAGAAGGCTTACAATTTTCTCTTCTTACTTTAGCTTGTAAATTGCTGTGAAAACTTGTTAAAATGTTGGAGAAAATGTTTTCTGTATCGCTGCCTCCTGGACATCTGTAGTCAAAAGTTATAGAAGAAAAAAAAGAAAGAATCATAACATTCTAATTGGTTCAGTGATGAATCTATGTAGTCAGTTAATGCTTTTGCATTTCATGGGATTTGTTAGGTTTACTTGATGGAGCTCTTAACTCCCAATTTGTTGTTTATTTCTAATTTTCAGAAAATGTTAATATTATTTTATACACTTTCATATTTGTACATATTTTCCATTGATTTTATACATCAATTCAGAAATTTAGCCTTCATATTTTCAATTTACATTTTCAGAGCAAAGTAGAAGAGATGATTTGGAAGCTTTAGGTCATATGTTCATGTATTTTTTAAGAGGCAGCCTTCCCTGGCAAGGCTTAAAGGTAGTATGATTTTTTTTTTATTTGCCTTGATTCTTCTGATGTTACCAAAGTTTTACAGAATGTTTCTAAAGCATTTAACCTGATGTTTTTTCAACTTAGGCAGATACATTGAAAGAACGGTATCAGAAAATTGGAGATACCAAGAGAGCAACACCTATTGAAATACTATGTGAAAACTTTCCAGGTAAAGAATTCTGCTATTGATGAGGCTATGAGGTGGCTATATTGCTTGTTGTACAATATATTATAGTGCCAATTAATGCTGCAATAATTAGAGTCATAGAGTTGGAAAGGCCATTTAGGCCACCAAATAGCTTCCTGCACAGTTCGGGAATTGAAATTAAATCTGTCTAGACTTCCCTTGAACACTGCAAATGATGAGGAGCACATGAGTTCTATGATTAATTAACTGCAGTATGAAGTTGCTCATATGGTTAGGAAGCTTTATGTAACATTCAGCCAGAATCTAGCTTCCTTCCTGCAACTTAGATTCGCCATTTCCTGTCTTAAGTCTGCAACAAAAGATATCAGGTTTTGACCTAGTTTTTGTATGATATACTTAATAGGTATTTTGAAGAATGCTGACTCTTCTAATATTTCTAGTATTCTGTGAACCTCTTTCACTGTCCCTGAATTATTCTTAAAATTAAATGTCTAGAACTGGACATAGTATTTCATATGGTATCCTAACAAAGTAGAATAAAATGGAATAATTACCTGCTATGATTTGCTTTGTTGCTGTCATTAAATTTACTTTAAACTTTAAATTCACATTGCTGCCTATACAGTATTCAGTTTGCAATTATTCAAAGACCTTTTTTTACAAGTGCCTTTACTAAGGCAAGTATCCTCCAGCCTATATACCATGTTTCCCTGAAAATAAGACCCAGTCTTATATTTTTTTTGTCTCCATCCTTCCACCCCAGCCCTAGCTTGATTTTTACATGTGTGCCTTGCCCCAAAACTAGGGCTTATTTTCGGGGTAGGGCTTTTATTAAGCGCACATGTAAAAATCAAGTTAGATCTTATTTTCGGAATAGGTTTCATTTTCGGGGGAAACATGGTACATACAGTGCATTAAGAAGTATTCAGATCCCCTTCATTTTGTCAATTTTGTTATGCTACAGCCTGATTCTACAGTTGTTGAAATTCATTTTTCCTCATTAATCTACACTCAGTACCCCATACTGACAAAATGAAAACAGAACTTTTGAAATATCTTTAAATTTATTAAAAAGAAAAAACTGAAATATCACCTTGGCATTAGTATTCAGATTCTTTGCAACAACACATGAAATTTAGCTCTGATGCTTCTCATTTCTCTTGATCATTGCTGACATGTTTCTACACCTTGATTGGAGTCCAGCTATGGTAAATTAAATTGATTAAACATGATTTGGAAAGGCACACATCACTTTATAAAAGGCTGACAATGCATATGGTAGCAAAGCAAAAGCCATGAGGTCAAAGAAACTGCCTGCAGAGCTCAGAGACAGGATTATTGCAAGGCACAGATCTGGGAAAAGCAAAATAATTTTTTTGCTGCACTGAAGGTTTCTAAGAGCACTGTGGCCTCCATAATTCTCAAATGGAAGGGGTTTGGTACAACCAGGACTCTTCCAAAAAGCGGTCACCTGGTCAAACCAAACAATCGGGAGAGAAGGCCTTAGTAAGAGAGGTGATCAAGACCCCGATAGTCACTCTGACTGTGCTCCACAGATCCTATGTAGAGATGGGACAGAGTTTCAGAAGAACAACCTTCATTGCAGCCCTTCACTGATCTGGACATTATGGCAGAAAGGATAGATGGAAGCCTCTTCTCCGTGCAAAACACATGAAAGTGCATTTAGATTTTGCAAAAAAGCACCTGAAGGACTCTCAGACTGTGAGGAACAAGATTCTCTGGTCTGGTGAAACCAAGATTGAACTATTTGGCCTTAATTCTAAATGTTATGCCTGGAGGAAACCAGGCACTGCTCATCATCTGCCCAATACCATCCCAACAGTGAAGCATGGTGGTGGGACCATCATGCTGTTGGGATGTTTTTCAGCAACAGGGACTGGGAGACTGGTCAGGATTGAGGGAAAGCTGAATGGAGCAAAGTATAAAGGTATCTTCAATGAAAACCTGTTCCACAGCGCTCAGAACCTCAGACTGGGCCAAAGGTTCACTTTCCAACATGACAACAATCCTAAGCACACTACCAAGACAACACAGGAGGGCTTAGGGACAACTCTGTGAATGTCCTAGAGTGGCCCAGCCAGAGCCCTGACCTGAGCCCTATTGAACATCTCTGGAGGGATCTGAAAATGGCTGTCCACCGATGGTCGCCATCCAACCTGATTGAGCTTGAGAGGATTTGCAAGGAAGAATGGCAGAAAATGCCCCAATCCAGATGTGCAAAGCTTGTTGCATCATACCCAAAAAGACTTGAGGCTGTATTTGCTGTAGAGGTGCTTCAACAAAGTACTGAGTGAAGGGTCAGAATACTTATGCACTGTGATGTTTCAGTTTTTTCTTTTTAATAAATTTACAGGCATTTAAATTTCTGTACTGTATTGTATTGGGGAACTGAGTATAGATTAATGAGAAAAAATGAATTTCAACAACTGTAGAATCAAGCTGCAGCATAACAAAATTAACAAAAGGGAAAGGGGTCTGAATACTTTCTGAATGCATTGTATATACATTTCATTATTGTTCCCTGAATGAAGAATTTTGCCCTATTCTACTGCTTTTAACCCATTTCTCTAACATTATGCTCTTTAATCTGGGTGTTTATCCCATCTTCCACCCTTCACATGAGTGTTTCTTGATTTTTGATGAACACAATGAAAAAGAAGAAAGTAATGAATTTGCTCATCTGGTTAATTTTTTTTAAAATATGTTCAGTTTTCCTTGTTTATATGTTTGTCAGAACATTTTGCTGTCTTATTTGTACTTGGAATCCTGAGTTATTCCATCTATAACTCAATAGAAGTATCAGTAATTTAAAAGCATGTGCTACTCTTGTTATGTGAAGAGTTAAATTGATTATTTGAATTCTTGTATATTTGTTAACATGCCATGAGGAATATAAGAAGTGATCCATTTGTTCCTAGTTTTGAAACCATGCTCCCAAATATAAGTGACTCTGTTCATTACCTATCAAACAACTTTGTATATACATCAAGTCTTCTTGTTGAAAGAGTCTTCAAAGGTGTTCACTATTTCAGCAAACATTTTCAAATGAATCAGTGAAACTATCTCAATTCTGTAATCATCTTCATGAAAAACATCCAGGCAGAAATAATAAAGACTTGGAATAGTTCAGAAATCTTCATGAGTTATTTATTAAACATTAAACAATACTTTAAAAAAATGTTCTAAGAAGGCCAAACAGACTTACTCATTTTATGGTATTTCAGAGTTTATTGCTAACATAGCACTGATAATGCCATGATTGCAGGAAGTTATTTCTATAGCAATGCATCAGGAACCAACCAAAATACTGAAACTCTTACCAAATAATAGTACAGTGGTACAAAGGAGCATTGATGAAATGGGTAGTGATATTGAAAACAATAACATTCTCCCTACAGTTGGATAAAGCTGTGGACAGCAAAGCTTTATTAATGGACTATATACTATATTTTGAAGATAACTTTATCCTATAAGAAGATATGCAGCTACAAAAAGTCTTATAGCTATAGCAAATCAATTTTGCTGCATTAAAAGCATACTTTGAAAATGCCAGTATTCCATTAAGAAACATTATTGCTTGTGTAATAGATAGAGTTCTACGGAAGGAAAATATTGCAGATTTATGGCATTTTTGAAGAAGCAGCTCCAAATGTTTCTGTATTCACTGTATACTTCGCAAGAATCATCACTTTGCTGACCATTTTATGTCCAAGTGTACACAACTCACTAAATGTGGTAAATGAAATAAATAAGATTAAATTTAATTTCATAGGAATAAATTATTTCAGCAACTCTGTTAAGATAATAAACACTAGTCTGTTCATTTTTTAAACATGGATATTTGGTAGATTTTTAAGACAACTGTTTGATACAGTTTGTGGAATTATTCACGATTCTATCATATGGGAAAAAATGTCTGCAATAAATACCAAAATATGAAAAATATATTATTTACTTGGCTGGAATATTTCAGAAATTTAATGAGATTAATTTGAAACATCAAGATAAGCACTTGATGCACTTAAGGACTGAAAAAATGTTTCAATATATTTTATTGCTGTAAAAAATACACCACAATGAATGCACAAACCACTGTTCCATTTCTCTTTTAGCCAGATCAAATTTTGCTCTCATGAATTACATTGGTCAGTCTTTCCATTACATTTATAAAGAGCCACTTCAAAGGTTGAAAAATAATATTTGCTTCCATTCAAGATTTGATATCTAAGGTATTTTTTTTCCAACTGCCCAGTATCTCATTTGCTACATCCTAATGCTGATATACCCAAAGTTGTTATAACTCAAGAAGTTCTAAGTTTTCAATACATCATTCAACATTATATATGCAATTTTAAATGTTAATTCTATTCTGAATACTATATTGATTAAAATACAAAACCTAAACCAGAACAAAACAACCAAAGAGTAGAAGGTTCAGATCACCTATGTTAAATTTCCAGCACATATCTGCTTCTCTAGCACTTTCTGAGGTGTCCAAAAGGCATGAAAAAGATTTTTTTGATGAACTAACTTCACTTACAGTTTGTAAGCATATCAATTAAGATCCAAGCTTTTCAGTACAACTGGTGGGACTTCAAAAATTGTGTGTAAGAACACAGAAAATAATTCATATAAAAATATTACCCAAAAAAAAAAGGTTTCATTTTGTAACCTGCATCATGATGTTCATGGCATGGCATTTAAATATATTGTGAATACCTACAAATTACGAACAGAATTTGTTTAGAAGATCTGGCATTCTGCTTCATAAATTTTATTTTCAGAAACTGAAATAAATTTCTACTACAGAGTTTCTCCACTGAAAATTACATATACATTCCCCAGTGATTTTGAGATTGTTAATTTCTGTTACAATCCTGTGCAGACACATGTTTCAGTTCTATTCAGAGATAGATGCTGTAGAAAATGCTGTAGAAAAATGCTGTAGAAAATTTTCAGCAACATTGTACTGTAGGAAGAAGATAATTAGCATTGTATTGGTTACATAAGACTATATCAAAATGACGTAGTCAAAAGATGTACCTATTATAACTTGTATGGGTTTTTTAGATAATATTAATGATGGCCTTTACTGAATGTGTTCAGGTGGACGCTGGACAGCCATTTGTCAGAGGTGCCTTAATTTGGGTTCCTGTATTAAGCAAGATATTGAAGTAGTTTCCATGATTTTCTTTTATTTTATTTTATTAAGTCTATGCAAATAATTTGATGCATTACAATCTGAGTGACACATTTAATTGGTAAATTGTGCTTGCTTAATCATTCCATTCCTATATTTTGGTATACTAATGGCATTAGGGGAAAAAACATGTTACTTTTTGTCAAACAATCTTTGACTAACAATTTTTCTATACTCCCTTCTCTCTTCAGATCTTCTAATCACAAATGTGTTAGAAAGACATATACAATTTTAATAAATATACTTGATAAGATTGGAAATATGTCTATTGAATGCTAATTTATAAAGATATTTTCTCTTTTTATGCTAAAATGCTGAGGCTTACAATAATTGAACACTATTTTTTCTAGCAATTAATATAACCAATGCTTCTTTATTTCGTCTAGAAGAAATGGCAACATATCTTCGTTATGTGAGAAGGCTAGATTTTTTTGAAAAACCAGATTATGACTACTTAAGAAAGCTTTTTACAGACTTATTTGATCGCAAGGGTTATATGTTTGATTATGAATATGACTGGATTGGTAAACAACTGGTAAGTATAGTTCAATATTTTTTTATATTCTTAAAAAAATGACTGTTCTAATAGACAGTATAAAAATGTAATAGCCTTTAATTAGCTTACATTGTATGGTCTTATATTGCTTAGGTAATGTTTTATTGCTCCATTCTTTATGGTAAGATTATATGCTAGCTTTATATGCATTGATGCAAAGTGGCTGTAAAAAAGCATACCATAGTTAAAATTTTGTAAAAACCATTCAATTCACTATTAAAACTAATTCAAATTAGAATGGCCCTGCTAAATAGAAGATGTTAATTCATTCACACAAAACCCACCCCCTCCCCTCTCTGCTAAAAATTATATTGTGTGGGTGAGAGAGACCAAACTATGGCACATTATTACTCCATATTCAATTTGCAATCAGTACTGTTCCAGTATCCCATAGTACAGTAGTTCTCACCTTTTTTTCACCACAGACCCCCTTTAAATACCTTTTGTGGCCATAGACCATGACACAGATCTCAAGACTTAACTCAAGATTTAAATCATAACATTTCTTCAAGCCTTCCCAGACCCCCTGTGATGACATTGTGACTCCCCAGGAGTCTGTAAACCACAGGTCGAGAACCACTGCCACAGTATATTTTAATGAACATCTGTGACTTTGACTTTTTTTCTTAGAAGAACTTTTCACTTGCCTCAGTTAAATTCCATTCTTTTATGTTCAGCTTCTTTTTTTAACTCAGCAAGATAATCTTGAGTATTATCTCTTTCTTTTAGATTATTGTTAGGACAGTTTTGTGTCACCTGAATTTTGTAGGATCATTGCCTCCCTTTTCTCATGCAAGTGGTTTGAAGAATAGAGAGATTTACTGAATTCCATGTAGTACTTTGCTTCAATTTGTTGAGAAAACATTGATGAGCACTCCTAAATTATAATTTTCATTACACCTATGAAACTAATAAATTATTTTAAGATTATTTTACCATTAACTTATTATAAGTTAATCTTATAACAAACCAATGAAATTATTCCCCTCTGTCCACATGTTCCAATACTAAAGGCTTGCAAGTCAAGTTATCGTGGAAACTAAAAATAATCTTTCACTATTTCTCAAAAAAAAAAATTTGTTGCCCCAGTTTTCTTATCATGTACCTATAATGCATTCTGTGCAGCCTACTCCAGTGGGTTCCATCCATTCAGATCCTGCGATAACTTCCAATAGAGAAGCACATCCACACAGAGATAAGATGCAGCAGTCCAAAAATCAGGTATGCCTGTTTCATGTTGCATTGTAATAGTAATAGCTTGTGACTAAAGTTATATATCATTTGTTTCTTTGAAGAAACATTTATTAATATCAATGTTTTGACTCTAGACTTTAATCTTGTATAATACTATATTGTACAATATAATGCTAAAAGTTATTATTGTTAGTACAGGCATAATTAAAAGGAATTTGAAAGTTTAATAGTGGATTTGAGATTATCCCATTGCAGTCTTCAAAGGGAATTTCTCCGTCTTCACAGTGGTTAAACATATTATCATGGGAATTAATTAGAGTTCTGTATAATCAGTATCCTCTTTAGGTCAGGATTTGAAGCCAGCTTCAAACTCATATTTTACATATTTTTATTGCTGAATTCTCTTCGTTTTGGGGATAATACTGATGCTTGTTAACTAATTTATTTGGTCTAAGAAAGGAAAAATTCATCTGTAGAAGTAGTCCCACTTTCATTTGATCTTTTTATAATCATTGAAGTTGTTTATTTTGAATCTTCTGAATCTATTTTTTTTATTTTAAAAACTAAAATAAACAATGAACTTTAAATGTAAAATTAACATTATTATTATAATTCCTGTAACTAATTTGGCTTTTCTTAGAATTTTTGGAATGAAAAATAACCACATGGAAAATATTTTTTGTCAGCAAGAATGAGTGATAACATACTATACTGTACTTTATCTTAATTTTTGTGTTTTTATATACTCAGGTTTTTCCAGCTCTGTTGCATGGAACCTGAGAAATGGAAGTGGGGAAGGAAAGAAAGAAAGAGAGGGAGGGAGGGAGGGAAGAAAGCAAGGATGGAAGGAAGGGTAGACATAAAATAACAGAGTGGAAGAAAGGGACAGGAAGAAAGGAAAGGAAGGGAAGAAAGGAAGATTTCCAGCACTCCCTACCAGCTTCCTACAAGGAAACTCAATAGGGAAGCTGGCAGGAAGTCAGAAGTTGCTTCTGCTCCAACTGTCCCCCCCCCCCCCNTGTTTCTCTGTTCCTCACTAAAGAAATATCTCTGAAACAGTGACCCATTGGGTCACAGGTTTGCTAGTAATAAAGTGTATATTAATTTTGCCATCTCGACATTATCTTTAAATATAAAATAAGTTATAACTTTAAAATATAGTAAGATAGGTTATGGACATATCATGTTTTAGTATTTAGGCATTAAATTTGACTATAATTCAATATGTATAAGTTAAGTGTGCATGCCACGGAAATACTGAAGTTCTTCTCGTTTTATTATTTTGTGCTCCTCAGTGAAAATTCTTGAGGTGTTTATGAAATGGGAAACAAAACAGTATTTTCAATAGAACAGCCCACCTAAAACATTCTGTAGAATATTTTAAGTTGGCTGTGTCCAGCTATTCTATGTCTTAATGGAACAGAACTAAAAACATTTCAAGTATTGTGGCCATTGGTAGCAATGGACACTCAGAACAAGTTCCTTGCCCCTTTGTTTTTCATCCATATGAGGATGCAAGAATAAGTAGGATAGCAGTCTATTATTACAGCTTTCTCCCCAAAAGTGTGCGTACATGTGTGCGTGCGTTCTTCAATTAGCTATTAGGTTCAGTTTGGTTCAATAAGTGAAATCAACATAAAATCATCTTTGCATTTCTAAATGCATACTGGAGATTTCTTATTTGTAGGCCCAAGATGATGCCCAGACTGCATACAGAAATCTTCAGCAAGCTACACCAAGACAGCAACTTTTCATCACTATAAATACACTCTGATAACTCCACATCAACAAGCAAAATAGATAAGATCAGAAAATAACTATAATATTCTAAAACAAGATTTAAAAAATGAACCCCCAAAGAGGGTTTGCTTTAGAGAGCACACAGATAGAATATAAACTTAGCAACACAAGCATCAGCTACAGTGACTCCAGCCTAATCGCAAGTCCCTCACAGCACTCCTGTTCTTCCTTTTATTCTTCCATCAAGAAAAGTTCAATCGGGAATGGGTAATGACTTAAACATGTGGTGTGTAATTACCTTCCCACTGCTTTGCTCCAATAGTTCATTTCTCTGTTACCTAAGCATACATTAAACTTGATATTAAATTTAGAAAATAAAATCCCAATCATAGGAAGCAAGAAACACTCAAGTTGCTTGAAGCAATACTTGAAATGATGACAATAAAAAAAGCTGAGTTTTGTTTCATTCTCAAACTCTCAAAACACTCTCAGATCATGGGTGTTTTATTTCAGGAACATATTGCTTGATCAGCTGTTTCATAATCAAAATGGCTCTCATTGGAATCATTTTGCATGCCTCTAATTATTCAGAATAATTTAGAAATTAGTTTTCTTAAAAAAAGTGTATAGTTTCCAAAATTAGTTCCCCAAATATTTTTATTCTGCATGGAATTCCATGTTTGAAGTGTTGTTGAAGTGATGCATTGTTATGCATCTTTTTTTTTT
>NW_015387592.1:475004-545537 GCF_001527695.2 Protobothrops mucrosquamatus
TGTCCATAACTAAATGTCTTCTGTTATAAAAACCATAATAAAAAAATCAGGCAACATTTGTTTTTGTTTCTACAAGTGCTTGTAGAAGAACAGCCATCTGCATTTTGAAGAAAACATATTTGGACGACTCCTAGGCAATAAAATTGTCATTGAATGATGTGTAGTGGAAATGGCAGTGCCATTAGAGCTTCAAATGATTGCTGACTACTAGTAATATTTTGATCGTACGAATCACCATTTATAGTAACGATTTCTAGTCCCTATTTAATGTCCTTTTATGCTTATGATTGAAAACAATACTGATATTCCTGTTGTTATAATAACCCATTGGAAGTGTAGTCAAATTCCCTGCCTCAACATATCATTTGCCTGGTTTGTGAACTTTATAATTGCTTAGTGAGTAATATATCTCAAATCTATTATGCCTATATAGCTGTTCATTCTCTCTAAAACGGTCTTGAAAAACAAGTTTACTAAATCCAGTAAAAGTTGTTGCAAGTCTATGTGATGTAAAGAGAGCTCATGTATCTATGATTATATAAATTTGTGCAAAAGGGAGAAGCAAATGGAAAGTTCCCTGTCACCTACTACTCTTTCTCTGTTTCAATAGGATCTGGATAATTTCCTGCTGCTTTCCCAGCAGTTCTTTTATTCCCTTGATGTCCTTTTCTTTTGCTTCTGCCAAAGGGCTTGTTTCATATTTTTTTTACCACCAATATCTCTCCATTGCTAATTATATATCTTACTTGTATATTTTTGAATGGCTATATAGCAATTTCAAATCACCCAGACCCTCCAAAAAAGATATATTTGAAGAATCATTTGTCTAGCTGTAGTTGGCTTGTCTGCTGTTGTCTCTCATACTTAATGATAATCTAATTTCCTATATTAAATTACTATAATTTGCATCTGAGACTGGATTAGTAATTTAGGGATAAGCCATAGAGATAATAATGCTTTTCTGCATCATACATTCTGCTTTGTTGAAAGAAAATTAGACTGCTTCATTTTTTTGAAACCTGGCCATAATTCCTAAGTAAAAAAAGATATTTGCATTGTAACTAATATTGAAGTATAACATCTCCAAGGAAATGCATTATTTTGTTAATTATTATTTTTTATGTTGTTGCTGTAGGACAGAGGTTCCCAACCTTTTGGGCACCAGGGACCGGTTGCATGGAGAAAGGTTTTTCCATGGACCAGAGAGTACGTGGTTTTGTGTGCTGCCTGCATCCTGCAAATGGGTCTTTGCTTCTTTGTGCGGACCAGTTGCTGGCATGCTGCGGCCCGGTACTGGACCAGGGGTTGGGGACCTCTGCTGTAGGATATCTTTTAGATTGTAGTCTTCAGCTCATAGACTTTTAAAAATGTTTTCCATCAATTAAATTGTTTTCAGGGTTGTTTACCACAGTTTTTGAAAACATGTAACAAACTTCTTTAATATACATTAACAGCATGCCAGAAAGATGGTTTTATTTCTCTTTGGGGTATTTCTCACCTTATTCAACCTTCCGTAATCACTTTGTCAACCTTTGTAACGGGCATAGGAAATAAATGTTATTTTGTACTGTGAGTGGGAATCTAGTGCCATTACCATGACCTATCTTATATTTTTGGGAAAATAGAATTGTATGCTAAGAAACATAAGTATTAGTTTCTACTAAAGGTTGTCAGTGATGAGAGAAGAAGTAGTTCATCTATGCAAAATGGTTTATTTGTTTGTGCATTTTGTTCCTGGTACAATCATTTTCTTTCTTTAACATGGTTTCCTAACATTTAAGATACTAGTCTACATTACTGAATTTGGCAATCATAAAGCAATTAACAGTATCTTTAAAGATAATATTTTTGGAATCAAAATTCTCTGACTTGAATTGAAATAATCAGTTGGTAATGATTATATTTTTAAGTCACTTAGAAGTGCAATTTGTTTGTTTTTATACTCTTCCTTCGGTTTTATTCTGTGTTTTGCATTTCCACTAAAGAAAATATGATTCATGTTATAGAGAGAAATTAGCTGAATTCATTCTCCATTTTCCTGTCTTGACTCTGAGTTTAAAATGCTGTGCTATAGATTTGATCCCATATTAAAAACATCCCAAAGAAATTTGAAATTTGATAAGATAACCTTTATTGTCATTTTTATATTGTGGGCACAATGGCACACAACAAAAATGAAATTTAGTTGCCCGCTTTCAAAGTGAAACACATACATGACACACACCTAAACATACTATGAACAACATATGTATAGACCCACATCCCTACATATACATAGCAAATAAATATGAAATATTGTCCATCTTGAATATATAACGGAAGGAGGAAGCTTGAGAGTTCGCAAGGTTAATGCTGTACGGAATGAAACTCTGGCTGAATCTGGATGTTCTGCTTCAGATACCACGAAGCCTCCTTCTAGAAGGTAAAAAGGAAAACAAATTGTGAAGAGGATGTGTGCAACAAACGAGCAACAGATATGCATTTAATTTATTTATACAGTTTATATAGCCACCAATAAAATTCACTTCTGAAAAACCATGCCAAGAAAATTGCAGGGACTAGTCCAGACATCTGTCAGAAGTCAAAAACTGACTTTAAGACATTAAATGAATAAATAATGTACCAGGTGATGTTCTTAAAAGGAAAAGTCATATTTATTATATGTGCATTATGAACTCTATCTAGATCATGTATAGTTTACAAGGGCATGTAATAAGTAAAACTAAGTTGTTGATGCAATGAAAGACTTATGAGGAATAAAAACCAAATAGTAATGAAATGCTTGGTATTATGTTACCTAGTTATCTTGCCTCCCTTCTCAGTTTTACTCTTTCTGGATATATATCTTCGTTCACATTACCTTACCTAGGATTTTCGCATTAGTGATTATGCAGACAACTATGACAGAATGTCATTATTTAAAATTGTAGCCTATTTCATAGGCATACTTATTTATTAAATTGATTTTAATGGTTGTATGGCAGTTTATTATATGCAATTGAAAAGTGGATGTCCATCTTTCTGTGCAACAGGATTACTTAATAAGAACAGATGTTATTGCTTATCAGCTTAAAGCGTGATTGTTATCAATCAATCAATCTTACGTATCTAGTGAAGTTCATTGAATTTATTCCAGGGTAGTTAGCCAGAGATTTATTCAAGGATAACTACTATATATTAGGATTGTAATATTTTGTATTGCTAGCACCTATTTTGTAGATGGCTTTTTCTACAAGCAGTTGGAGAATGATTAGTAATGAATGAAGGCAGATATATGTGTCCCAGAATAATGTTGCAAGATCCAATCTGGGTCTATACTGGGACAGAGGTTTACTCTTCTGAGCTTTTAGACTTGTTCTGGACCCCATCCTCAGAAGGACCAAAGCACATATTCCAGTAGAGAGAAGTTCCCTGAGGAGTCTAAAAGCTTGGAAGAGTAAACCTCTGGTCCCGGTGACCGATCCAGATTGGATCTTGCAATAATTAGTAATAGAGACACATGAGTGAATAAAAAAAGTACTACCACTTATGAAATAATATGTTCATACACTAATTTCAACTCTACATTGGAATTACCAGTGTAGTAAATATAAATTATACAATTATTATTACATAATTTTTGAATCTGTTTCCATTGCAGGTTGTAAGTTCAACAAATGGAGAACTCAACACTGATGATCCTACTGCTGGCCGTTCAAATGCACCCATCACAGCCCCTACTGAAGTAGAAGTTATGGATGAAACCAAGTATGTATTGCTTTGAAATAATATCTATGGAGACAGCTCATTTTATGAGATTGAAATTTCCAATTGAAACTCCCATGATATCTAAGTTCTTAACTGTGACAAGTAATACAGGAAGCCCTTAAACAGTTCTTTTTTTTTTTAACCCTAAGACAGGGGTCCCCAATCCCCGGTCCGTGGACCAGTACCGGTCCACGGCATGCCAGCAACTGGTACACACAAACAAGCAAAGCCCCATCCGTGGGATGCAGGCAGCAAACAAAACCATATACCTTCTGGTTTGCGGAAAAACCTCTCCCCATAGAACCGGTCCCTGGTGCCCAAAAGGTTGGGGACCTCTGCTCTAAGAGACAGGGGAAATGTGTATGAGAGAAATTCCATTTACTTGTCTATAAAATGGTTTCTTAGTTGAAGCTATTAGACTTTCCAGGCAGTACAATTTCCCTACAATATATTCCATATAGAATATTACTAGAATAAATACTAGTACAGTAATGTAATAGAGGGGTTTATGCCATTATGCAGCTTGCTGCTGTCTGCAACAGCATTCAGGAAAAAATTTGCCTGAACTTTTTAAAATAATGTACAAAATACTCTCACTCATAATACAGATGTATTTCAGCAAAGGGTGTAGCTTTTATACATGAAAGCACTTCAGAATAGTTCATTTTCCCCACCTGAGGTGCACCAAAAATCTCCAAGTAGTGGGATATTTGTGTATATCTAACCATTTAGGTTTCTTTTTTGCATTGCAAATGAGTCAAGATTGCCATCTACAAAGGATGGTGTTAGTGACAGGCACAATTGAAATTAACTGAAAATATTTCAATCTCTGGTTTTGAAATTCTATACCACATTAAAACACCCAGAAAGAAGTATGATCTATGCAACAAATAAATAAGCAAGACATGCATGTTTGTCGTGCCCTAAACTATTTGAAGAAATTCCTAAACTACAAGCTGAAATATAATATTTTGAATGGCATTGTTAGTTTGCTTCATTTGGTCTTCATTAATTTAACTGATGTGTTATTATCTTACTCATTACTTGACTATATGACTATATGTTCAAATGTAAGTTTTCTTTACAATATACTGCATTCTGATTTTTTTCCCCTTCCTTGTGTTTTCCTCATATTAGCTGCCAGAAAGTGTTGAACATGTGGTGAGTTTTAAAGCATAGGCAGGCAGAAATAGCTCCAGAGCATTTAAAAACAAAAGTACAATTGGAAAAAAAACAAAACAAATTTAATTGTTTTAATATTGGTCTTCTTTAATATAAGAAACCTGCTAGCTTATTGAGGAGCACTTTTGCCTGCTTCAATTCTTATTTGTTTTGAAGTGATGTAGTTTTAATGTATTTTTATCTAATACACCTGAATTTATGCTTTAATTTTAATTTATGCTTTAATACAGTTGTTTTGCCCATCGATTTGCCATTTTAAAGGGAAAACAACAATTTCAGGTATTTTAATATCCACAGTAATACCTTAACTTCATAAATAATTAAATATTTTAATAGCACTAAATTACAGTATATGTTTTCACCCATATTTACTGAGTTGTTAGTGATTGGTAACTGCTAACTAATAAACTCAGGGAACAATTTGTATTTTAGTACATTTCCACATTTCAGTCATTGTACTCACCTCAAAAAGCAGTCTATAAAACATTTTCACTTTTAATTTATTATTGGCAAGTTTTAGTTTTTGATGGAATGACAAATTTTCTAAAATGATGATTGTTTTTTTTCTAATTTATGAATGCTAATAATTGTACCAGATAGGGAAGCTGTATTCATAATATCATTGGAAGTTCTTTTATGTTTTAAATAATCAAATATTTGGATATAATTAATGAAATTGTATTTGTTCGTTTGAAAAAGCACCCCATTCTTCAGCCTCTCTCCTCATAACTTTTCATCCTTTTCATTTTAAAACTGAAGGAAATAAATTCATTAAACATTTATTTCCTCCAGTTTTCAATCTTCCATACATGATATAAACAGAAAAATGCAGGTGAAAATAGTGATTTAAAAAAGTTAATTCCTAGCTACTAATCATGACATAAAAGTACCATAAATATATTATAAAAACCATACCTTCAAATATAATAATGTATAAAAATGTTACAGTAAAACTACAGAAAGCACTTTCAGTGGCAGTGATGTTGCATAAAGCTACCAACCCTTCTAATAAATTAATACACCTTCATTTTTAAGGAAGATCCTGGAGAGACCATGATAATATATACTAAGATATCTGTAGGAGAATATATTAAATAATACAATACAGTCGATTATGTCTAAATTTTCTGTCAATTGGTTTCTTTTAACCTGTTTTTCATGCTTGAAAGTTTTTCATGCTTGAAATTAAATTTTAATTGCTGTGGCTAGGACGGATTATTCAAATAATATTTTTAAAAAATCATGCAACTATATTTAGGTTGATGAAAAATTATCAGTTGCAGTCCCTATAAATACACTTAAACATTTTTAATATATATAATAATATATATTATGTAACTATATTTAGTATTTATTTTGTATGTTTTACAGATAGCATTATTTTGAATTTATGCTGTATTTTTATATAGTGAAACATATTTCATTTTCTGTACTACCATATAATTCAGCCCTTACACTCTCCGTATGGTAACCACAATAATATTGTCTTTTCCATTATATCTGTTTGCACAACCCATCACAATTTACAGAATTCAATAAATTTATGAAATGAGTTTTATTGGTGGGTTACCAGGGAGTTGAAAGTATAGGAAAAATAAAGTAATGCACACAAATAATGTTCTTTCAGTTGCAGATTTTAGATGGAAAAAAGTATGCATAAGGAAGTTCTAATTTTATCTACCTATTTATTTATTTATTAAACATATTTGTATGCTGCTGCAAATAAAAAAATGACTCTTGGCAGCTTACATAAAAAGAATGCAGCCTTAAAAAGAAATAAAATTACAACAGCATAGAAAAATAGGAAGAAAATAAAAGATGGCAACAATAACAACTTTTATCAGGAGAAGACTCTTTAAAAATATCTTGATCTTGAGGTGCTTGTAGCAAATTAGTATAGAGGGGGCAGTCTAAATTCCAGAGCGAGGGGCCATGTCACAGTGTCAGCATGCAACAGAAAACAGAGACTCTTTGCCTCAGCCTCCCCAGAATGTGGAATTTGCAGCAATCTTTCCTAGCTAGATCTAATTGGTCAGTCAGAATTTGGTTGGACAAAGTGGAGAAGGGACCCAGGTGCCAAGCCATGTATGGCTTTATAGGTCAAAAACAGCACCATATAATATATTGGACCTGGAAACTAATACAGATGGACATTCACATAGCTGAAATGGAACAAGTAAGGATTTGAAGGAGGTAATTGGGTTGATAGGAATATTTGAATTTTATTTTGCTGCTGCTGAGACAGTGACTATAACTCTACCTACCGGTAGTTATCCAATATCATTTTTCTTGGTGGTCATCACATCAGGAGGGGTAGTTGATTCCAATTCAAGGAAACTATAATGAGTTTGGATTAGCAGTTGAATGTACTGATCTGCTGTAATTTTCTTCCACTGTTCAGTCTGGAGGCCAAATGAGTGATATAGCCTTCCACCAGAATCAGAGTTCTGTGTTGAATGTTCAAGGATGGGAACTCAGTTGCCCAGTTGTCTCCAGGCATTCTCTTCTGTTTGTCAGCCATTGTACTTTGTTTTCTCCCATCCACTAAAGAGATAAATATGAATTGGACATTTGGGTATTTGATTGTCATATGGACAGAAGAGAAGACAAGAAAAAGGAAATTATTTCCCTCAGGTGCAGATTTGGTTTGACTGCCATCTATATAAACTTTGTCTGTCTGTCTGTCCATCCATCCCGCCTTTATTGTTTTTTACAAATAAGGTGGCAAACATATCCTTTCTCCTCCTATTTTCCCCTCAACAACCACCTTGTGAATGAATTGGGCTGAGAGTGACTGGCCCAAGGTCAAACAGCCTGCTTTTATGGCTAAGGCAGGACTTGAATTCACAATGCCTTGCTTTCTAACCTGGTGCCTTAGCCACTAGACCAAAAGGCTCACAGATTGGATGGCTTTGGCTGGAAAATTTCTCACTTTGGAGAACATTTAGATGCCTAGCCAGGTAACAAGTCTTAAAAGGTTAAAGATCCCATTTTTAACTATCATTCTAAGAAGATAAAAGTAGCTAATTTTTTTAATTGTATACTCCCAAGTAACTAATCAAATGCTTAATACACCATCCAAGTTTTCAGAACAGGCATGATATCATGTAAAATGACAAGTGTGAACACTTTCAAAAGAAATGCTTTGTATTGTACTCCAATGTATTGAGTAAGAACCCTTTTAAACACATAATACAATATCATGTATGATTCTAGCCTTCCCCTGAATCTAAGGCTAGGATGAAGGGCTTAACATTTGAAGGTGAGTCTCTTTAGTTTGCAATGACGCTTTAGTTGGGGTACAGAGACTACACAATATACTTGCTGTATTGGTTAGAATACACCATTATGTCTATATTGGCACTCAAGATCAAACTAAACTTAAACCAAACTATTCCAGATCCTCTTTTCTGCCACTAATAGCAAGAAACTAGGCCAAAGAAATTCTTTGTTAATATCCTCCATACACATTGTTTTATTATCAGCATTCTCAAGATAATCTTTTCAGAGAAAGTGCTTCTCTGTTTTTTTCCTTTTCCTGGTTTTATTTTCATATTATGGCAGATGGTTGGGTTTTGTCCATAATTAAAAATACCTTTCTTCCAGAGATCATCACTGCAAAAAGCCTACTATAAGGCAAACAATGGATTCTTGAAAAATAATTCACCATTCTAAGTAGGACTAGTTGATTAATCCCATTTAAGATCCATTAACCACTGTATTCATGCTAATAGATTAACATATGTTTGCATTCTCTAATGTAGTTTCTCTGAAAAATGTTTCCCAACAAATGTCTGTTAAATAGTTCATTTCTATTTCCTGTATAAGGTCTGAAACATTTTAAAATATTTAATGCATGGTAGAATAAATTAGTGTAGACTAACTATAAGTTTTAATAACAGTTTTAGTATGAATGCTGGCTTCACAGATATTTCAGCCTTTGAGAAGAGAGGGAGAGAAGAGAATTTGGAAATAACAAATATTTAGTACATATGAGAGTGAGGCCCTCTAGTGATCATTTACTTAAGAGCACACATTTCGCTGCAGTTAGTTCTTTTGTTGTATTTAAATACTTTTAACATAGCTGAAATGTTACAGAATGTCTCTAAGCCCAAAGAAACAGAGATGATGTTATAATTTAAGACATGCTACTCTTCTCATTTTCTTTAGTTTTACAATGAAGCACATCAATATGCAATCCCTTAAGATTAATTTAAAAAAATACTTAGAAAAAGAGCAATTTACAGTTTTCTGGTGGGACAATATGTTTGATATGTTTTTAATCATGGTTTTAAAAGCTAGGGGATGAGTTCTGATTATACTCAGCTAACCCCACAAAATATGTTCTAAAACAAGGCTTGGTTAAGTCTCAAGTGGATCTGCTTTTTAAATCCCTGATTTTATAATAAATCAGTTTGGAGGTATAAGTTTAAGTCTTGTTTCATACCCTTGAATTTCTGTTTACTGTTTATTCAAGCAAAGATTACTTTAGCTTCCTTAGAAATTGAATGAACTTTGCAGAAATAATAGTTTTTTGTAAAATAGACAAAAATGCCAAACCTTGAAGAAATTTTGAGATTTCTGCCAAGTGTCTTTATACATTTGCTATTCATTTAATTGCTGATATCTCTTGGAAGATGCATCCATTTTGTAGGGAGTACTGACCACAGCAAGAGATCCAAAATGTTAATTTTCAGATGGATACATCTGAAATATAACATTTTTAAAATGTAAGGTGTTCCAAAAAAGATTTGAATTATTCCATTTTGTTGTTCTACAGTTGCTTTAAAATGATACTTCACAAAGAAAGCCATAGCTACTTAGAACTAAGTTTAATATTAATTTGTTTTTGTTTTGCTTGAAACAAAAGTATAAAAATATTAAGAAGGACGGGAATGTCCTTCCCAGCAATTTGTATAAACATAACATATATTATAGATATACTACTGTATAAGATACTTGATCCTTTTCAGAATAGGGCTAGGGAATTATCTTAACTAAAAAAAGTTTCAAGCTCTTTTATTTTGGGACAATTGGCATCAAATTTACAAGAAGTATAATAAACGAACAGATGATACGTATAGATTATGCAGTGGCAAAATGACTCAAATATTTATCTTTACCATGCAAGCCCAATGTAGTCTTCTGAAGTTCAACTGCTGTACAAGGTTTTAGTAAACAGCAATGTCATTTTTTTGGGCTTCCAGGATCTTAGGCAATTTTGTTAATAACATGGTTTTACTTGATGTAATTATCTTTTATAATATGCTCTGTATGCTATTATAAAAACAGCACAAGCAGTCCAGAATGCTTTCCTATTGATAAACTAGTAGGAATGTTCACTACCTTTGTTGTTTGCCAGTCTTAATTCTACAGTGTACTATGAGCATTTAGTTTTTAGTAATGCTACAATTAACATTACACAACAAAACAAATTAAATAGGTATTAATTACCTAGAAATTACCTAGAAATTAATAGATATTAATTACCTAGAAATCCTAGAATTATGGAGAGGTATTTTTACACTTGTCCTAATTTTAGTAACACATCCTGCTCTCTCAGTTGTCCAGGGGAAAGGAGAATCCCCCCTTTTTTTTTAAGATTACCCTCTCAAATACGCGTAAAATCTGTCCATTGTATTAAAATAATAGGCTAATTGTAATAATGAGACATAAATAATATTGTTTCTGCACACTGATTAAATCAGATTTATAAGAAAATGTCTGCATTGTCCTTATATTGATATTCTGCTACGACTGTACTATCTCATCATCTATTTAGATGCATAATGGAGTGGCCTATATTATATATCTTCATTTTTATATATTTTTGTTTCCTATAATGCATTTTAATATTACCTGAATGGCTTCAATTTCAAAACTTCATGAAAACCTACGAAGTAACCTTTATAAAGCATGCTTTTTTCTGTTTATATAAGATTGTTTTTATGAACAATTTTAGGTGCTGCTGTTTCTTCAAGCGAAGGAAAAGGAAAACTATTCAACGTCACAAATGACTTTGGAGGAAAGCAGACGGCGTGGAATTACTCACTTACTCATCTGCTATATCATGATAAGTCATCTCTCTAGTTACCACACATTTTTCCAGCATCATCTTTAAGTGAGAAGATTCTCATACTTAATTTGATTTGGTGGTTCAGCATATTTTTAATTTGGATCATCTCTCCTGGAAGCTTTAATGCTGTGTCAACATAAAAGTACCTTTTGATCACCAAGATACAAAAAAAATGCTTTTTTTTTCCTCAGAAAAATTGACTTAGAAACATTAGCAGTGATTAGCTGAAGACCAGATAATTTATAAACCTGGTATTTGCTAAGGTTTGGGGAATGCCATACTGAAAGTGATTAAAAGAGACAACACTGGAAATAAAGCTATTATTGTCCAAGCATTTAAAATATCTTGCTTTAAGATTTCTTTTCTCAGTAATAGGTTTTTTTAAAAACTTTTTTTCCAGTTGTTGCTCTGGTGGTACTACATTTGCAAACTTGCCACTTAAAATTATTACAAATATGGTAGAGTCACTGCCTGGTGGTACTAAGACAGAAGCTAGATGAATCATTTGAAGACAAAGCCTAAATGCTGTGCTTTCTAAGGGAGGAGGTGTATCAGTGTTTGTAAAATCTGGGCTTTCAAATCTGCTTTTGTTGTACCTCTAGTTGAGATGCAGTGTAGTTAAAGTGGCAATAGTGCTTGTACTGAAATGCAAATATTTGTATAATGCAAGTTGTGCTTCCAGTTATGTATGACATCAATGCTGAAACATCAACTGAAAGTTGCTTAAGGGTTATAAAACCACACTACTAGGAAATTACTGCAAACATGTAGAGTGGGAAATCACAAAACGTTAATAAAAAATTATTGTTGAATGACAGTTTTAAAAATGAAGGTCTGGATGTGCCAAGTAATAAACTGAGGTATGTATATTATTGATTTAAGAAAGGAAAATGGAAGTGGGTTAACCATAATGTTCCTTCAGTGAATGTTAGCCTGTGGTTTATGATTGCCGCTGGGGGTTTCTAGAACATTGTTACATTTCAACAAAATACTGCATCACTAAAATACAGCTGATTGGATTGATTAGGTACTTTCCTGATAATTCCTTAAAGTGCCTGTGTTATGAAATAACAGTTCATTAGAAAAAGCAGTTCTTTCTCTTCCTCCTTCTCCCTTCAGTTTGCTTTGTTTAAAGCCATAATGACAGAAGCGTATGTTTATCATGTTAAGCTGCCAGTATCATAAGGATTTGAGTAAAGAAAATAAAATGGCTAGACAGATTTGTTGACCAAAATGCAAATTATGTGTCTTCTTATAAAAAGGGTTTCCTAAAGCTAACTTTTGTCTATCAGTGCATGCCTTTGGGCATAATTATTTATTTTTAATATCTTATGGTAACATTCAAAATGTGTATTAATTGATAAATGCACACCAGTTGAATTCATTATTGCATTTACAGGGATTGTTTTATAATTTATTTTTCTTAACTGCCAAACTGCAGTGTGTTATCTTGAATTAGGCACACATATAAACACATTGTGTAAATTTGGCTATTGTTAATCACTGTTTCTGTTAGTGTAATAAATTCTCAATTTACCAACTTGATCTGACCAATAAAAGCATAAATTAGATGATTTAGTAAAAAAGTTCCACTTGACCGTTTCAGCTGATTTTACTTTAAGCACTAAAAGAGGCTGATTTTTTTAAAAGAAGAAGGTAGGTGGTTAACGCCGCCTTTGCAGTATTTGACCAAATTTCTTTTCTCTATTATATTTGTAAATACTTGCAATATATTTCTTATCATACACCTAGCCGTTTCATTTTCAAGGTTTTCTTTGCCCTGTACAGTGTTTATATGATCTGAATTCCTTACACATAACACTGTGTATATTAATCCAGTTATGATGAAGATTAAATCAATGTAAAGCTTGTTTGTTTTCTGCAAAGACTGGAATCTAGACATTGCTGTTGAGCAATATTTTAAGTACACCATTTTAATGCTAAGGAGAATGTTCTCACAAACGACTTGGTCAGTAGAAAGTTACACAGTTGTGTTCAGGTTAAATCAACAATGTCTCCATTTATATGCTTTTTCCCGGTCTAAACTAATAAAATCAACATTGCCTGAATGTATGAATAATAAAACACATCCCTGTTTAAAAATATGTAATGGATGAAGAAGAAAAAATAAAGGTAGTTTTTTTTAACCCTTGCTTTCATTCTTTTCATAGCACTGAACTAATGAATTGAAGTGATAAAGTGGATGTTTGCAGACAGCTTCATGTATTGGTGTTTTCATTTAACGACTACACCAGATATCATAAGATATTCTCCAGTACAGGAGATGGAGAATCCACCGGTGGGTTTTCATTGGATGCCTGCTCCTGAGACCAAGTAGCCAAACTTTGACACGCCCCCTGTTGCTGTGAGATCCAGTCTTATCTTGGTCTCAAGCTCTTGCAGACGTCTCAAGGTTTGGCTCTCAGGATTAGACTAGAATATTGCAGGTCAGAGGCCCATCGTTGGATTCTCAGCCTTTTTTTCCCCAAAACACCCTGCCCTCAATCTGCTGGGATCAGCAGAGCCCCAAATCGGCCGATTTGAGGTATTTCTGAGGGAGGTGTGGGGGGGGGGAAATCCCCTTCGCGTTTCTTTTTGTCCCCAGGGATCTGGGTAGGGGAGAGGGCATTCATCGCCGATTCCCCCGTCGTTTTCCTTCTCTCAGCTAGCCCACCGCTGTTGTCAAGCTCTCCCTTGTAAATTGCCTTCCTCCGGGCCGTTTACAACGGCCGAGAGTCGCGGCCGCCATTTTGGGGCCGTTTTTTACAAAAGCTGACAGGAGACTTCTCCCTGGGCTCGGGGGCGATTCCACGGCGTTTGGGAGGCTTGCAATTCCCTCGCCTTAGCTGTCAAGTTCCTTTCTTTAAAATCAGCCTTTTCGGACCGTTTGCAGCGGCCTAAAGTCGCGGCCGCCATTTTGAGGCGTTTACATCAGGTTCTGACGGGATTTCTCCCTGGGTTCAGGGAGGCTTTTTCAAGCCGTTTGGGAGGTTCGCATTCCTTGTCTTGGCTGCAAGTTTGCTCTTCATTAAATTGATTTTCCGGGCCGTTTGCGTCGGCCTAGGGTCGCGGCCGCCATTTTGGGCGATCGTGAGGACTAAAATAAGAGCCTTCGGCCTTGACTGGGGTAGGCGAATTCCCCAGCGCCTGAGGAGCCGTCGTTCCTTTGCCTTACATGATTTAGCCTGGTCCCTAGGGACCATTCGCAGCGGCCCAAAGCTACAGCTGATATTTTCGTGCGTGCAGGTTAATTCCTCCTTCAGGCCATATTGCAGGCCTAACTATAGCCCAGAGGCCTTGTGGAAATCTGCCGCAGCCGCCATTTTGTGGTGCCATGCGGCTGGCCTAGTTGCCCTCATCACAGGTAGCAGGGGCCAAGTCTCCTACAGGGTCCTTTTAAAAATTGGTTTCCTACTCGCATAGGGTTAATATTGTCAAATTCTCAGACCACCACCTTGATTCGAAGCACCTTGGCTTTTTGCTCACATTGCCTGTGCCAGGCCTCACTTTCAGGCCTTCCTCCCTCATTGAATATCTGGTGCACCCTGACTGGCCACCTAAGGCCTCCGGGCGGAGCCTTTGCGGGCCCCTAACGTGCCTTCGGTACTCCCAGTGACCGTGACCTAGACCCAGAGAGAATCTTATCAGGTCGGGTGGTCAGGGGAGCAGTACTTGTTACTAGCTCTGAACATCCTTCCCGCCATCTGCTTGCTTGCCAGAGCTCCCCCTCAGGTTTCCTGAGATAGCTCAATTCAGGATGGAGGACTCCACGGCACCTCAGCTCCTGGGTACCGCGTCCCCGTCATCCACCCACGGCCGGCACAAATCCTCCAGACAGGAGGCAGCGGGCAAGCTGAGAAGCAAGGCCAAGGCCACCCTGAAGAAGACATCGAAGTTGGCGGAGAAGCAGGCCAGCCATAGGCACCAGGCTCTGGAAAGAGAATTTGACAGGGCACAAAAGCAGGCCAGGCATGAGAAGAATCAATTGGTGGCCCCAGAATTCGATCTCCCATTGGGTCCCTCCACTTCGACTCAGGGAGTGTGGTCCCTGGCGGTCGACCCAGTTACCCCGACAGTGCCCCACGTGGGTGCTGGGCCACTTTCCTATGCCACAAGCTCGGCTCCGGAAGCTACATTCACCCCGACGGCGGCTGGGCTTAGGGGCCCAGATTTAGGAGACTTATTTTCAGACGGCCGCCTGGAAGCTCTGCTTTCCAAGGTCGTTGACCGGGCGCTGGCAACACGATCTTGTCATACGCCTGGGCAGGAGGCTTCTACCTCAGCCATGCCTCCTCCCACTCTGCCAGCAGAGGACCTTTTGATTCAGGATCCTCCGTCACCTGACCGTTCCTCAATTGGCGGCTATTCATCCCACACGGGAGGGGAACTGCCGGAGCTTGACTGGTCAGAGGACGAGGTACTTCCCCCGGAGCCCTCTTCAGGTGGCCTGTTTAACCATGCTTTGTTTCTCTCCTTACTCCGCAAGGCTACTGCCACGGCCAATATAGGGTCCGATCAGTTTCCTCAGCCACAGGCTACCGCCGAGGCGAGTCCGGACCCCATATTTTTTGCAACCGAGACTACACAGCATCATGTTCCCTGCCCTCACATATTCCTCTCAGGGATAAGGAAGCAGTGGTCTTCCCCTTCTGCCTCCCTCTCCATCAGTGGGTCGGACAAGAAGCTATACCACACCTCCAAGGATTTAACTGAGGCCTTGGAGGTTCCTCAGATAGATGAAGCCTGGACTCCTCTGGTGTCTCAGACGGCAGTCTCTGGGGACTTGGCGGAGGCCCTTAAGGCAGACGATAGGAAATGCGACCTAACCTTTCGCAAGACCCATCAGTCAACCGCATGGGCCATCAAGACGGCCACGTGCGCGTCCTTTTTTGTCCGAACCACTCTCTTATGGCTTCGGCAGCTGCAAGCCAGAGTCCCTCCTGAGGACGTTAGGACTCATCAGGACTTGAGCAAAATGGTGGCCGCTACGGAGTACGCGTCAGNGAGCCCTCTTCAGGTGGCCTGTTTAACCATGCTTTGTTTCTCTCCTTACTCCGCAAGGCTACTGCCACGGCCAATATAGGGTCCGATCAGTTTCCTCAGCCACAGGCTACCGCCGAGGCGAGTCCGGACCCCATATTTTTTGCAACCGAGACTACACAGCATCATGTTCCCTGCCCTCACATATTCCTCACAGGGATAAGGAAGCAGTGGTCTTCCCCTTCTGCCTCCCTCTCCATCAGTGGGTCGGACAAGAAGCTATACCACACCTCCAAGGATTTAACTGAGGCCTTGGAGGTTCCTCAGATAGATGAAGCCTGGACTCCTCTGGTGTCTCAGACGGCAGTCTCTGGGGACTTGGCGGAGGTCCTTAAGGCAGACGATAGGAAATGCGACCTAACCTTTCGCAAGACCCATCAGTCAACCGCATGGGCCATCAAGACGGCCACGTGCGCATCCTTTTTTGTCCGAACCACTCTCTTATGGCTTCGGCAGCTGCAAGCCAGAGTCCCTCCTGAGGACGTTAGGACTCATCAGGACTTGAGCAAAATGGTGGCCGCTACGGAGTACGCGTCAGACGCGACTCTACAGTCGGCTAATTTTGCCTCACGAGCCTTGGCTTCCAACGTTTCAGCCAGGAGGATGCTCTGGCTCAAACATTGGCAGGCCGATACCAAGGCCAAATGGCGCCTGGCATCCGCTCCCTATCAGGGGTCCCACCTATTTGGCGAAGCACTGAACCCTTTCCTTGTGGAAAACAAGGATAAGAGAAAAGTCATGGCTCACGTCACCAAGCGATCAGACAAGCGCTCCACTCCTTATTCCAGGAGGCAGCCCTTTCGGCAAAATTCAGGCTCGGCTGCTGCCCAGCCATTTCGACCTTTCACAACTAGGCAGGATCGCACATATGACCGCCCCTATGACAGGACAGGATTTCGGCCCAGGCAACAGCCCCAGAATAGGCGGCCATTTCGGGGAACGGGACGTCCCTTTAAGAAGTCCAAGTGACTCTCCAATCTCCCTTCCCATAGGAGGCAGGCTGTCCCATTTTTTCCATCGGTGGGAGCTCACCACCACGGACAAATGGGTATTGCAAACAATTCAACAAGGTCTGTCCCTAGAGTTCCTGGCGATTCCGCCGGGTCACTTCATCTCCTGCCCCACATCTCGGAATCCAATCAAGCGGGGACTTATGCAGGAGGCCATTTGTCATCTCATAGACATTCAGGCCATAGAACCGGTACCATCAGGTCACGAAGGAAGGGGATTCTACTCCATCCTCTTCGTGGTTCCAAAAACCTCGGGGGGATGGAGGGTGATTCTAGACTTGAAAAGCCTGAATCGTTACATTGCATACAAAAAATTCAAAATGCAATCGCTTCAATCCATCCTGGGAGGCATCAGACAGGGAGACTTCCTAGCGTCAATAGACCTCTCAGAAGTGTACCTCCACATCCCCATCCTTCCAGACCACAGGCGGTTCCTCAGGTTCTGTTACAAGGGTCAGCACTTCCAGTACAAGGCTCTTCCATTCGGCCTCTCCTCGGCACCCAGGGTGTTCACCAAGATCCTGGCTGTGCTGGCCGCTCACCTACGGAAGGTACCGGTACGCATCCAGTGTTACCTGGACGACATTCTGATTCAGGCGTCCTCCTTCCGGGCTCTCAGTCAGACCTCGCCCTAACTATTCAGGTCCTTCAGCAGCACGGGTTCTTGGTGAACTTCCAGAAAAGCCAGACGGTTCCCTCATCCAGGCTTCTGCACCTGGGAGCCATCATAGACACCGCGAACTGCGTGGTCTATCTCTCCCAGGAGCGGTTGGACAGCATCAGGGACCTAGCTCGCCGGGTATACCGAGAACGGGTAGTGACGTTGGTCTTGTTGTCCCAACTCTTAGGGAAGATGGTCTCCTGCATAGCCATTGTCCCCTGGGCCAGACTCCACTTACGGGAACTCCAATGGTTCCTTTTACCGTTCCAGCGATTGAACGTTAGCGCATCCAACCGACGGGTGAAGCTCCCAATGCACGCCCGGAGGTCCCTACGCTGGTGGTTCTCGCGGGCGGTGACCAAGGGGTCACCTTTCAAGGAGCCGGACCGTCTTACAATCACGACGGATGCCAGCCTATTCGGCAGGGGTGCCCATCTACAGTCTCAGTTTGCGCAGGGCCGTTGGTCATGCGCAGACTTGAGACACAACATCAATTGGCTGGAACTCAGGGCCATCCACCTAGCCCTCCGTCAGTTCAGCCACTACATCAAGGGTCGTCACGTGTTGGTCCTCACGGACAACGTGGCGTCCAAAGCCCATGTAAACAAGCAGGGAGGCACCAGGTCCAGGTCCCTTATGGCCGAGGCCAGGCTACTGGGGTCCTGGGCGGAAACCAACCTGGCTTCCCTCAGGGCCGAGCATATCTCTGGGGACAGGAACCAACAGGCAGACTTCTTGAGTCGAGCCACGATAGATCCCTCGGAATGGGGACTGAATCCGGTCCTGTTCTCAGAGATAACGCGCAGATTCGGCCTTGTGGTCCTCGATCTGTTCGCATCACCGAACAATGCACAGCTCCCCAGGTTCTTCTCCCGATATTACCACCCGGGGGCGGAGGGGACGGACGCCTTAAGGACTCCATGGCCGAAGGGCCTACTCTATGCCTTCCCTCCCCTACCGCTCATTCCGGCGACCATACGCCGTACTGGCCTCGGAGGCCTTGGTTCGCCGACCTAATGAGCCTTTCCGTCCTTTCCCCATGGCAGATCCCCCCGAGTCGCGTGTCGCTACAACAGGGGGGCCTTCAACATCCGGACCCTCAGTGGCTTCAGTTAGCCGTATGGCGCTTGAGCGCCGCATCATGACTCAGGAGCGTTTTTCCCCGCGAGCGATCTTGATCCAGGCTGCTCGTCGACCCGCTACCAATCACATTTACGATTCCACATGGAAAGGTTTTTGCAATTGGTGTGGCAGACAACAACTGGATATGTACAATCTAACCATTCCTCAGATTGTTGACTATCTTCTGGAGGGTTTGGACAGAGGGTTGGCTCCTGCCACCATTCGTAGACAGGTGGCAGCCCTGTCTACGTTGCTGTCTTGTGCTAATTCGGGTCCTTTAGCTCAACACCCTAGGATACGCGCCTTCCTTAAAGGCGCATCCAACTCCCGACCTCCCGTGGTGCACCGATACCCTTCCTGGGAACTCCCTCGGGTACTTCGGGCGCTCGTCAAACCCCCCTTTGAACCCATTAACACGGTTCCATTGCGGGCTTTGTCTCTTAAGGTCGCGTTCCTTGTAGCTATTACGTCTGCCAGACGTATCTCGGAACTAGCTGCCCTTTCAATCAGGGAGGATCTCTGCATTTTCCACCAGGACCGTGTGGTCCTTCGCTTAGATCCTTCCTTTGTACCTAAAGTCAACTCGATTTTTCACAGGACTCAGGAGGTTGTTTTGCCAAATTTCTCGCCCAATCCTTCTCACGACCTGGAACGTCAGTGGCGTACGCTAGATGTTTGCAGGGCATTAAAGCGCTACATCAAACGCACAGCGCCCTTTAGGAAGTCTGAGGCCCTCTTCATCTTGTTTCGTCCGTCCTCTCTAGGACAGAGGGTGTCCACCTCCACCATTGGCAGATGGATTAGGGCCTGCATCGCGGAGGCGTATAAGGTCTCCTCCCTGCCGGTTCCGGATCGTATCACGGCGCACTCCACTCGCAGCGCTGCAACTTCTGCGGCGTGGGCCACTCAGGTCTCCATCGAGGAGGTTTGCAGGGCTGCGACATGGTCTTCGCCTTCCCCATTTGTGCGCCATTATAAAATTGATCGCTTCGCCTCGGCTGACGCCTCCTTCGGTAGGAGGGTACTACAGCAGGTGATTGCGGGGACCACGGATTCGGCCTTACCTGATTCCCACCCGTTGGGACAGTGAGGCTTTGGTATGTCCCACCGGTGGATTCTCCATCTCCTGTACTGGAGAAGGTGCGTTGTCTTACCTGAACGCCTTTTCTCAGTACGGAGATGGAGAATCCACACCCATCCTTAGGTCAGTCAGGCCGTTATTAGGGGTTAGAGAGCCAATACCTAGTACATCATTAGCTGCTTTCGCCTTCAATAAGACTGGATCTCACAGCAACAGGGGGCGTGTCAAAGTTTGGCTACTTGGTCTCAGGAGCAGGCATCCAATGAAAACCCACCGGTGGATTCTCCATCTCCGTACTGAGAAAAGGCGTTCAGGTAAGACAACGCCCCTTTAATTTTATTACATACTTTCTAATGTTGAGTGCCTATGCCTGGAATAATTAGAAAGTAGAAGGATATGGTGAACGTGATCCTAGTATTAAAAATCCATCTTAAACTAGTTTAAAATTCTGAAAATGAAAAAATGGTAGGAAATGGGCCAAAGGGAAGTAGATCTGCAGGGATCAAAGACTCCTCATCTTTGAGAATTGTAGATCCTCTTTTTTCAAGCACTGACACAGAAAGGAGTTTTGGTTAAAAAAAAACAAAACAAGAAAGGAGAGAGATGGGTGGCAAGGTGGAAAGATAAAATATCATCAGCATACTTTAGATTAATAGTATGTAAAAATGTATGAAGCTCAAGATACCTTTTCAAGTGTATGAGCTTGAAACAATATTCATGTATTCCAAGAGTTTGTTTCAAGGTCAGAACAAAATATGCTGTTCCAAACTGAGAATGAAACTTAGCCATTATGAGCAGCAAATTTCAAATGTTACAGTCACAGAAAACTGAAATGAACCATTCCAACCTTGAAATAGATTGATGCAAGGCTCCCATGCTTGAAACCACACAAAATTGCTAGAGAAATGTACATTTTGATCTTACATTCATGAAGCACATTGGAATGAATTCATTGCTTTTGTTTCTTTGCTTAGCTGAGTTCCATAGCTATTCGTACTGGCAGAGTGCAAGACCTTATTTTTTAAAAAAGAGCTAAATCTAGTGAGGCAGCAACTAGTGGTTCTCGGGCTAGAGAAGACTATTATTTAGCCTAAGGGCACCAAGCAAACTGCCAAGTTAATGCTCATTGGTGGAAGGAAAAAGCCTAGAGTTTAGTTTCTGGAATACTAACTTAGAAAAGACTTTGCATGAGAGGGCCAAATCATCTGTATAATATTCTTGTCTACAATAAAGCTGTTAATCTGTCCATCATGCCTAAGAATCTTCTGCCAAGTAAATCTGTTCCTAATATACTGAATCATTGATTTCAGTATGAGAATTGGGGTGAAAAATCCCTTTTGCCCTTTTTTTTAAAAAATAAGATTTTATTATATTTGTGTTTGTGTGTGTCTATTGTTCTACCTTTTTTGTGACTAGAGAGAGGGGGGGGGGACCAGAAATATTTCAAAATCCCACTGACTCTTTATTTAATACTTCTAAATTACTTCCTTAATAGGACACACATTCAAACTTACTAGGGGGAATATTCCAACTGGAGTTAGAGCTGCTCAAAATAAAAGTCTCTAATAGCTGTGCTGAACTCTTTCTAAAAATAATATGTTACGTATGGGTAATTATTAATNCTGAGGACGTTAGGACTCATCAGGACTTGAGCAAAATGGTGGCCGCTACGGAGTACGCGTCAGACGCGACTCTACAGTCGGCTAATTTTGCCTCACGAGCCTTGGCTTCCAACGTTTCAGCCAGGAGGATGCTCTGGCTCAAACATTGGCAGGCCGATGCCAAGGCCAAATGGCGCCTGGCATCCGCTCCCTATCAGGGGTCCCACCTATTTGGCGAAGCACTGAACCCTTTCCTTGTGGAAAACAAGGATAAGAGAAAAGTCATGGCTCACGTCACCAAGCGATCAGACAAGCGCTCCACTCCTTATTCCAGGAGGCAGCCCTTTCGGCAAAATTCAGGCTCGGCTGCTGCCCAGCCATTTCGACCTTTCACAACTAGGCAGGATCGCACATATGACCACCCCTATGACAGGACAGGATTTCGTCCCAGGCAACAGCCCCAGAATAGGCGGCCATTTCGGGGAACGGGACGTCCCTTTAAGAAGTCCAAGTGACTCTCCAATCTCCCTTCCCATAGGAGGCAGGCTGTCCCATTTTTTCCATCGGTGGGAGCTCACCACCACGGACAAATGGGTATTGCAAACAATTCAACAAGGTCTGTCCCTAGAGTTCCTGGCGATTCCGCCGGGTCACTTCATCTCCTGCCCCACATCTCGGAATCCAATCAAGCGGGGACTTATGCAGGAGGCCATTTGTCATCTCATAGACATTCAGGCCATAGAACCGGTACCGTCAGGTCACGAAGGAAGGGGATTCTACTCCATCCTCTTCGTGGTTCCAAAAACCTCGGGGGGATGGAGGGTGATTCTAGACTTGAAAAGCCTGAATCGTTACATTGCATACAAAAAATTCAAAATGCAATCGCTTCAATCCATCCTGGGAGGCATCAGACAGGGAGACTTCCTAGCGTCGATAGACCTCTCAGAAGCGTACCTCCACATCCCCATCCTTCCAGACCACAGGCGGTTCCTCAGGTTCTGTTACAAGGGTCAGCACTTCCAGTACAAGGCTCTTCCATTCGGCCTCTCCTCGGCACCCAGGGTGTTCACCAAGATCCTGGCTGTGCTGGCCGCTCACCTACGGAAGGTACCGGTACGCATCCAGTGTTACCTGGACGACATTCTGATTCAGGCGTCCTCCTTCCGGGCGGCTCAGTCAGACCTCGCCCTAACTATTCAGGTCCTTCAGCAGCACGGGTTCTTGGTGAACTTCCAGAAAAGCCAGACGGTTCCCTCATCCAGGCTTCTGCACCTGGGAGCCATCATAGACACCGCGAATTGCGTGGTCTATCTCTCCCAGGAGCGGTTGGACAGCATCAGGGACCTAGCTCGCCGGGTATACCGAGAACGGGTAGTGACGTTGGTCTTGTTGTCCCAACTCTTAGGGAAGATGGTCTCCTGCATAGCCATTGTCCCCTGGGCCAGACTCCACTTACGGGAACTCCAATGGTTCCTTTTACCGTTCCAGCGATTGAACGTCAGCGCATCCAACCGACGGGTGAAGCTCCCAATGCACGCCCGGAGGTCCCTACGCTGGTGGTTCTCGCGGGCGGTGACCAAGGGGTCACCTTTCAAGGAGCCGGACCGTCTTACAATCACGACGGATGCCAGCCTATTCGGCAGGGGTGCCCATCTACAGTCTCAGTTTGCGCAGGGCCGTTGGTCATGCGCAGACTTGAGACACAACATCAATTGGCTGGAACTCAGGGCCATCCACCTAGCCCTCCGTCAGTTCAGCCACTACATCAAGGGTCGTCACGTGTTGGTCCTCACAGACAACGTGGCGTCCAAAGGCCATGTAAACAAGCAGGGAGGCACCAGGTCCAGGTCCCTTATGGCCGAGGCCAGGCTACTGGGGTCCTGGGCGGAAACCAACCTGGCTTCCCTCAGGGCCGAGCATATCTCTGGGGACAGGAACCAACAGGCAGACTTCTTGAGTCGAGCCACGATAGATCCCTCGGAATGGGGACTGAATCCGGTCCTGTTCTCAGAGATAACGCGCAGATTCGGCCTTGTGGTCCTCGATCTGTTCGCATCACCGAACAATGCACAGCTCCCCAGGTTCTTCTCCCGATATTACCACCCGGGGGCGGAGGGGACGGACGCCTTAAGGACTCCGTGGCCGAAGGGCCTACTCTATGCCTTCCCTCCCCTACCGCTCATTCCGGCGACCATACGCCGTACTGGCCTCGGAGGCCTTGGTTCGCCGACCTAATGAGCCTTTCCGTCCTTTCCCCATGGCAGATCCCCCCGAGTCGCGTGTCGCTACAACAGGGGGGCCTTCAACATCCGGACCCTCAGTGGCTTCAGTTAGCCGTATGGCGCTTGAGCGCCGCATCATGACTCAGGAGCGTTTTTCCCCGCGAGCGATCTTGATCCAGGCTGCTCGTCGACCCGCTACCAATCGCATTTATGATTCCACATGGAAAGGTTTTTGCAATTGGTGTGGCAGACAACAACTGGATATGTACAATCTAACCATTCCTCAGATTGTTGACTATCTTCTGGAGGGTTTGGACAGAGGGTTGGCTCCTGCCACCATTCGTAGACAGGTGGCAGCCCTGTCTACGTTGCTGTCTTGTGCTAATTCGGGTCCTTTAGCTCAACACCCTAGGATACGCGCCTTCCTTAAAGGCGCATCCAACTCCCGACCTCCCGTGGTGCACCGATACCCTTCCTGGGAACTCCCTCGGGTACTTTGGGCGCTCGTCAAACCCCCCTTTGAACCCATTAACACGGTTCCATTGCGGGCTTTGTCTCTTAAGGTCGCGTTCCTTGTAGCTATTACGTCTGCCAGACGTATCTCGGAACTAGCTGCCCTTTCAATCAGGGAGGATCTCTGCATTTTCCACCAGGACCGTGTGGTCCTTCGCTTAGATCCTTCCTTTGTACCTAAAGTCAACTCGATTTTTTACAGGACTCAGGAGGTTGTTTTGCCAAATTTCTCGCCCAATCCTTCTCACGACCTGGAACGTCAGTGGCGTACGCTAGATGTTCGCAGGGCATTAAAGCGCTACATCAAACGCACAGCGCCCTTTAGGAAGTCTGAGGCCCTCTTCATCTTGTTTCGTCCGTCCTCTCTAGGACAGAGGGTGTCCACCTCCACCATTGGCAGGTGGATTAGGGCCTGCATCGCGGAGGCGTATAAGGTCTCCTCCCTGCCGGTTCCGGATCGTATCACGGCGCACTCCACTTGCAGCGCTGCAACTTCTGCGGCGTGGGCCACTCAGGCCTCCATCGAGGAGGTTTGCAGGGCTGCGACATGGTCTTCGCCTTCCCCATTTGTGCGCCATTATAAAATTGATCGCTTCGCCTCGGCTGACGCCTCCTTCGGTAGGAGGGTACTACAGCAGGTGATTGCGGGGACCACGGATTCGGCCTTACCTGATTCCCACCCGTTGGGACAGTGAGGCTTTGGTATGTCCCACCGGTGGATTCTCCATCTCCTGTACTGGAGAAGGTGCGTTGTCTTACCTGAACGCCTTTTCTCAGTACGGAGATGGAGAATCCACACCCACCCTTAGGTCAGTCAGGCCGTTATTAGGGGTTAGAGAGCCAATACCTAGTACATCATTAGCCGCTTTCGCCTTCAATAAGACTGGATCTCACAGCAACAGGGGGCGTGTCAAAGTTTGGCTACTTGGTCTCAGGAGCAGGCATCCAATGAAAACCCACCGGTGGATTCTCCATCTCCGTACTGAGAAAAGGCGTTCAGGTAAGACAACGCCCCTTTAATTTTATTACATACTTTCTAATGTTGAGTGCCTATGCCTGGAATAATTAGAAAGTAGAAGGATATGGGTGAACGTGATCCTAGTATTAAAAATCCATCTTAAACTAGTTTAAAATTCTGAAAATGAAAAAATGGTAGGAAATGGGCCAAAGGGAAGTAGATCTGCAGGGATCAAAGACTCCTCATCTTTGAGAATTGTAGATCCTCTTTTTTCAAGCACTGACACAGAAAGGAGTTTTGGTTAAAAAAAAAACAACAAGAAAGGAGAGAGATGGGTGGCAAGGTGGAAAGATAAAATATCATCAGCATACTTTAGATTAATAGTATGTAAAAATGTATGAAGCTTAAGATACCTTTTCAAGTGTATGAGCTTGAAACAATATTCATGTATTCCAAGAGTTTGTTTCAAGGTCAGAACAAAATATGCTGTTCCAAACTGAGAATGAAACTTAGCCATTATGAGCAGCAAATTTCAAATGTTACAGTCACAGAAAACTGAAATGAACCATTCCAACCTTGAAATAGATTGATGCAAGGCTCCCATGCTTGAAACCACACAAAATTGCTAGAGAAATGTACATTTTGATCTTACATTCATGAAGCACATTGCAATGAATTCATTGCTTTTGTTTCTTTGCTTAGCTGAGTTCCATAGCTATTCGTACTGGCAGAGTGCAAGACCTTATTTTTTAAAAAAGAGCTAAATCTAGTGAGGCAGCAACTAGTGGTTCTCGGGCTAGAGAAGACTATTATTTAGCCTAAGGGCACCAAGCAAACTGCCAAGTTAATGCTCATTGGTGGAAGGAAAAAGCCTAGAGTTTAATTTCTGGAATACTAACTTAGAAAAGACTTTGCATGAGAGGGCCAAATCATCTGTATAATATTCTTGTCTACAATAAAGCTGTTAATCTGTCCATCATGCCTAAGAATCTTCTGCCAAGTAAATCTGTTCCTAATATACTGAATCATTGATTTCAGTATGAGAATTGGGGTGAAAAATCCCTTTTGCCCTTTTTTTCAAAAAAATAAGATTTTATTATATTTGTGTTTGTGTGTGTCTATTGTTCTACCTTTTTTGTGACTAGAGAGACCCCCCCCCTGGTCTTTATAAAGTTTTAGGGTGACTGAGAAATAAATTATGAAGATTTAATGAAGGAATTATCCTGTGTGTAAGTTTGAATGATCCCCCTTATAAGGTTGACCTCAATCTCGACGAGTTTTATTTTCAGAGATTATCGACACGACTTGAGAAAGATTTTTATTATACAATGCATACCCATTAATAATTAATTCATTTTCTTACCTCCTAGATATTCACAAAGCATTAGCTCTACATATATTTTCTATGCTGAATGAAACAAAGTGAAATCTTTATTTGTACTTATTTGTTCTACTTGTACCAGGCGGTCCTTGGTCAACAACAGTAATTGGAACCAGAATTTGCATTGCTAAGGTTTTTTTTCTTTTTACAACCCTTTAATCCTTTGTTTCGGGGTGGAGTCAGGGCGACTGAGTGGAGCTCAGTGTTTACTGGCTGGATGCCCTTCTTGACATCTATACGGAATTCACAACAAATATTTTCTCTTTGAATGCTCAACCTTCCAAGTGGGGGGAGAAAGTCTTCATCTCTAGGCCACTGCACCACTCAATTTCTATTGCTAAGTATTTTGTTCTAAAGCAGAATATTATATGATCATACCACTTAATGACAGAGATTCATGGTTACTATCATTAAGTGGGAATCTTGTGATCACAACTTCCAACTTCCTGGCAGCTTCCTCTTTGACCTGGTTTGCAGGAAGTTAGAGGGAAGATCACAAATCACAAGCATGTGACCATAGAATGCTGTGACAGTTGGAAATCTGGGGCAGTTGCAGGGCACCCAAATCGAAATTGCATGACAGTGGAGGTACAGCACCAGCAGAAACTTTGAGGTCTGCTCAAAGTGCTCAAGGCAGCAGAAATTAGCAAAGTAAAGCAAAGGGCAAAAACAGGAAAGAATAGTTCATTGTATACAAGAATTTAGCTGGGTAATCCAATGTCAATCTGAAACCGAGGAAAGGATGAGGACTTAGTTAACAAGCCAAGATCATAAATAACTGAATTCTACTTAAATTGTGGTATGTGAAGCCAGATGCTTAAGTTGCTTTTAGCAACTGAAGACTGTATGGGGGTTAAATTAGTTCCCTGCTAAGTGTGTACAACTGTTGCCAATCTTTCCTTAAGCTTTGCTGGTTGGTTCAGCATTTTGCTGCTTGTTCATAAGTTGCACAGTGAGTGAGGTGCAGAGCTCCCTGAGACAAATTGCCATGGGGAAGGGTGCATGTGATCCAAGTAAATGCCTAAAGCATCGTGTACTGTGACTGACTCCAACTTCAAGGGCATGATATCTGGTCACAGCTACCACTGGTTCAACACTGATGAGTTTGAATAGTCGTAAATTAATGGTCATTAAATGAGGACCTCAAATATAGTGCTGAATTAATAAAATGGTAGTTTATAGCATTGTTTGAATATCTAGTTTATGTTGCACACACTCTTAAGCATAAGTCACTTGCTAATAGACACACAACCTGTCAAGGCAGGTGAATCTCTCAGCTGCCCTTGCTGTTGACCTGGGTTTTCTACGGTAGATACAGTAGGTGCAAGACATACAGCCCTGTTGACAACCATAAAATAAGTAGGAGCACATGCAAATCATTTTCAACTGAGACCCAATGAATTAAAAGTTGCAGCAAAACTTTGCAAGTTACAATGTACATTTGTGCTTGCTCTCAAACAGTTATCCCTATTCACCCACATCCTTCTCAGTTAGGCTGCCAGACACTAACTAGAGCAGAGGTCCCCAACCTTTTGGGCACCAGGGACCGGTTCCATGGAGAAAGGTTTTTCCACAGACCAGAGAGTGCATGGTTTTGTGTGCTGCCTGCATCTCACAGATGGAGCTTTGCTTTGTGTGGACCGGTTGTTGGGGACCCCTGAACTAGAGGATCAGAAGCCACCAAATCTACATGGTAGAAATGTGCCCTCAGATTTTGTTTGCCTAAGCCCCAGATTTTGTCTTGTTGATCCACAAGTCTAATAGTTGCCATTGGGTGCTCAGTGTCTGGTCTTTGTCTCCTGGTAACAATTCTGGGATCTTTAACAACTTGGTTCCTTCTTATCTACCTCTCAAAGGGATCATTTTGACAAGCTTTTGCCCTCTGCATACATGCCTGCTCCATTTTTAAGTTATGGCTACTTCAGCTGAACCTCCCATTCCTAAAATACAGACTAGGAATACAAATTAAAATAGGCAGGAAAATGGTAAACAAAGATGGAAAAGCAAAGATAGAAAAGAAAAAGAATTAAAACACATCAAGCGCTCAGAACATGTGACTATCTCAACAGGCCTTCATCAACCCCCCCCCCCAAAAAAAAAGACCAGCAGGAGCTTTCCATAAAGAAGAGAACAAACAAAGCAATATTGTCATTCCAAATGTTGCAGGAATATCTGAAAAGCTCAGGAGGATTTTCACCAATAAAATATATGTGCACACTTTAAACCCCAAATACACAAAGGCAGAAACTTGTCCACTCTGAAGATAAAACACCCAGACACAAACTGAGCAATGTGATATATGTAGTACAATGAAGACCTGCAGATGTGTACATTGAGAAACAAAGCAGCCACCTCACAAACCACATAGCACAATATAGGAGAACAAATCCCATCAGGACAAGATTCAGCAGTCCATCTGATTTGAAAGACAAAGATCACTCTTGGACTTCCGGTTTTGCCTGGTAGCGACCGGTTGTGGGGTTGCAGATTCTCCGCACCCCCACAGCTAATTTGCCCTGCCAGGGGACCTAAATGGGTGTAAGTCGCCCCGGAGAGGCGGCGAAGAAAGAAGGATGCTCCAGCAATTCTGGAATGTTCCGTTCGACTTGGGGAAAGTCTTCTAAACCGACAGGAGAAAGGCTGGCCATATTGCATTGACCAGCCCAAGCTACTAGCAACCGAAGTCCAAAAGTACTAACCAGCACAACTGTGAACAGCATGCTTGAAACTGGGTGAGGAATTAGATCTTCTCTTTTCTATTCTATATTTAATTTCCTGGAAAAGATCCCCAAGAAGCAAAATACCTCCGAAAGGGAAGGAGGGGGATTTCTGCCTCACCCTTATACTAACGGAAGCGGTGAATTAATCTTTTTATGGAAGATCAAAATATATAGAAGTGAAATAAATATAAAACCTGAAATTTAAAACTTAAATCTGGATAAATCTAAAATTGTTTGAACGGTTAAGACTCTCATTCTAAAGATAATTGTTCATTTTGGAAATTGAAGAACAAATAGTTGCTGACACCTAGTGGTGGATGAAGACTATGACAGCTATGACTTTAATATATGACTTGGCAAAACCTGGGAAAAACTAATCTGGGTTTGTGACCTTCAAAGCTTTAACAACAAAGAACAGCTGTGACAAAAAAAAGACAATCTGGGCTGCAGACAGAGAATTATAAATTTCAGGAAAAAAATATTTTTTGAACTATTTGGACTACAAATATCTAATTGGGACTCTAAAGTTATTTGCAGAGAAAAGAAAAGAAGAGAAAAACTCAAATTCATGGCCATCATGGATTAGAGACATGTAGAAAGAACATATCAAGAAAACAAATACTTCACAGGAGGAGATACAGTATATAGGATACTGCAACTAATTCAAACAACAATGACTTTAAACCACAAAGAAATCCAAAATAACTTTGAAAATATAAATCAATCTATTTCCAAGTTAACTCTAAAACCAAAAAATTCCCAGAAAACAACAACAGAGAAGAAGCAGATAAAACAGATAAATGGATATAGAATTGAGAATAGAGACTTAAAGATGGAACTTAACAAAACAAGGAAACATGATTTAATTCTAGTGGGAAAAAATTCACAAGAATTGGAAAAAACAACTTATCCCTTAAGACTACAAAATAAATCTGAGGACAAGAAAACAGATTGGATAAAATGGACTGTAGAGATGTCAGGAAAATCGGAGAGAAAGGAAATGATAAGAGAAGCGAAGAGAAAGAAAAAGAAAAAGATTTTCAACAAACATGGAAAGGCAGAAGCTCCATACCAAGACACTTCACCTGATTTACTTTTTATATCTACAGTAACATTTATGAACATATGGAAAAACCTTTTCATTCAGCAAAATACATGGATTAAGAAAGATGCTGGGCAAAGGAAAAAGATTAAAGTGAAAATTAAGAAAATAGATGATGGGATCTACCAGAGAGAATATATAAAAAAGAAACATTTGTTTGAATATGGTTAAAGAAATAGAAAAGATTTGGAATATATATGTCATTCTAAGAGGAATGAATTCCCTAAATAATATAGTATGCTTTTTTCCATTTTTTATTCTCTTTCTTGATATGAGTAATATAAAAAAGTTGAAATGACTTAGATAAAGGAAATGTTTTAGATATTTAAATGTGATTGAATTTAAGAAAATTATAATGGATGAAAAATGTTTTGAATAAGAGTTAAAGGACTAGATGACTAGATGTATTAAATGGAATATTTAAAGATTAAACATATTTTTAATTATGGTTAAAAAGAATAAAAAAATTTGGAAACATATATTAGCTTAGGAGTGATATATATTTTAAGTAGTATGTTATTTTTTATGTTTCTTTATTTTTTTTCTCCTTTCTCCCCCCCCCCCCCCCACTATTTTATCTATTCCTTAAGAAATGTAAAAGTGTGAGATGGTTCATATAGATTTTTTTGGAGAAAATCTTAACCAGTAAGAAAACATAGAATTTGGTTGGAGAAACAAATTAAAATAAGGACTGTAACAGGATCTATGATAAGGCAATCAGAATGATTGGATAGAAAAGAAATAATATATTAATGTGATCATTATTTTTAGGAATATTGGGAAAAATTATATATTTAATTGTTATCTATCAAAACATAAGAATTGTATTAACTCAATGTTTGCAAAAGAGAATATTTTGGGAAAAAAGGAAATCAACTAAAACCATTATGTGGATTATGGATTATAGAAATCAATTGTTAGTGAATGTTTTACAAATGTAAACCCAGACAACACACTGTTCACCAATTATTAAGTGATTTATGTTTTTTTTTTAAAAATCAATAAAATATATTACAAAAAAAAAGAAAGACAAATGTCACTCTTGAAGATAATAAAGTCCACATTCTGGATAGAGAGGACTACTGGTTTGAAAGGGGCCATCTACATTAAGATTGAACAGTCCTCTCAACAGAGGACTGTTGACGCCACCTATCTCCTTTCAGCAGTTCAAAGAAGATTCCACACCCATTTACACTATTCAGGTGACCCTGAGGGCACAGAAAACCTTCAAGTGGTCTCAACAACTCTCAGAAACTGAGTGCTAATGATCAGATGTCTGCAAGGAAAATATCCTCCTCCACCATTCAGTCAGAATGAAAAAGCTTCTTGGATGAGGAGCGAAACATCTTCAAGGGAAAAAAAATTCCAGTTGCCTTTTGAAAAAGCATCTTTGGGACAACCATGACCTGGATTTCTGCGAATCTCCATAGATAATTAATAATCTTAAGTTTATTTCTTAAGTGTTCCATATACTTTAGTATCTTTAGTTTCTGGGCATACATAGCAGTCCTTCCATTGTCCACCACAACAACCTTTTGTGGTAAATTGGTTTGAGAGTAACATGTAAAATATGTCTGAACTTCTGTATCTTCCCCATGCTAATCTGACACCTTAGCCAGTGCCATGGTGGCGCAGTGATTAGAAATGCAGTATTGGAAGCTAACTGCCCATTGTAAGGAATTTTGATCCTGACCGGCTCAAGGTTGACTCAGCCATCCATCCCTCTGAGGTCAGTAAAATGAGGACCCAGATTGTTGGGAGCAATATGCTGACATTGTAAACCACTTAGAGAGGGCTGTAAAGCACTATGAATCGGTTTTTAAGTCTAAGTGTTATTGCTATTAATCAAATTAGTCCATTAGTCAATTGCATTGACTCTACCAATTTAATGTTTCATTGACCCATTTGATTGAAACATGAATAGATGGGATGATATTCTGTGTAATACTATTCTGTGAATGGTTAAATAATTGTGTTTGAAAGGAAAATTAAATTTAAAATCAACCTTTTGAAAAGATAGTGAGATACGCAAAGTCATGCACACTCCTTACAATTCTAACCTTATAAGTGCTTGTCAGTTGGTAGAAGAGGGCTACAAACACTTTGCAACCTTCCCTGACTGCTTCCCAATTGATTTTTCTCGGGAAGCTGGCAGAAAAGATTGCAAATAGCAATCACATGACTGCTTGACAACTAGTTGCAATCAGATCACAATCATGTGACTATACAATGTTAGTGTAGGTGACATTTTGCGACAGTCCAAAGTTTTACAGGCTGTAAAGCACCCTTTCTGAGATGATGGTTAATTTGAACCATTATTAATTGAGTGTGGACAACCTATAGAATGGAGTGGGTAAATTTAAAGTATTAAATTAAATTCTAACTCCACTTAGAAAGAGAAATTGGAAGCATATTTACATATGGATAAATATGCTCAGGGCTTAACTGGGGCTCTGCTTCTAGCATAAAGAGCCAGAACTAGGAGTGATGTGATAACAGTGTTGCAGTATTTGAGGGGCTGCCACAAAGAAGAGGGGTCAACCTACAGTATTATCTAAAGTACCTGAAGGCAAGACAAGAAGCAATGGATGGAAACTAATCAAGGAAAGAGCCGACCTAGAAATAAGGACAAATTCCTGGCAGCTAGAACAACTAATCAGTGAAACAGGTTGCCTTCAGAAGTTGTGAGTATTCCATCACTGGAGGCTTTTAAGAAGGGATTGTACAGCCATTTGTCCAGAATGATATATGATCTTCTGCTTGAGCAGGGGTTGGACTAGAAGACCTCCAAGGTGCTTTCCTATTCTGTAGCACCTTATCTGTTACATCACTGTCTGTCTGTCTCTCTTTATCTCTTTCTTAAATATCCAAGAACAGGACTCTGTACTCTGGAAGTTCTTTCCAACCCATTTTGCTGCTAACAGACTTCCAGAAGAATCCCTCCCTTTTTAGAGCATGTTCGATATATAGGTTTTTTTTTTAAATGAAGCTGCTCTTTTAATATTCTAATTGCTGCTTTAGCAATTCTCTGCTGTTTTGATGTTTTTATTTCTGAGTTCTTACTGATGTTATTAATTGCCAACATAAGATAGAAAGAGTTTAAATAAATTGCCTTGCTTTGTAACATAATTTGGCATGTGAAGGGAGGCATTTTTTCTTTTTTCTTTAAAAAGGCATATTTGTAATCTTTACACTGATCTCTTTACTTCCTGCAACTTAAAAGCTTTTATCTTTTTATACACTGCTTGGCTGTAATAAGCCAATATTTATGTCATATGCTACATTGTTCACATATTTGTATACCATGTATTGTGTATGCCTCTTTAAAACTGTGTTCTGAAGAATGTCTTCACTTTCATTTTGAATGACATGTACAAAACCTTTACTCAGAATGATGAAACAAGTCTTTCTAAGTATTCCAGAGGTACAAATGTATAATAAATTTGATATCTAAAACTCTAACAAGATTATTCCCACGAGTGAAAAGGAGTCATTTATTAAAGAATCACACATCAGACCTGAGGAAGATTCAGCAAAATTAAGTGTAACATAACTGCACAGGCCATACATCTACTTTTCTATTTTTCTAATACAATCACTTACAGAATTATTACTCAATGTACAATAATACAAAGAGCTTAAGGTAGAATCATAGCGTTGGCAAGGACCATTCACCCAAGTAAAAGCTTATTGCTGAAAAAATCCAAATCAAAGCAACTTTGAAAAATGGTAGCTAGCTTTTGCTTGAACACATCTAAAGGGGACCCTAACAATTCTTCACTAGCTTGATAAACCTGTTATAGCGGTTTTGTTTTGTTAGAAAAAACGATTACTATGCTCCACCAGAATCTGCTTTCTCGTAACTTAAGACAGCTACTCCTAATCCTGCAGTGAGGAAGGTTATGAAGAAGACCACTGTTTTCTATGGATTCCCTTTAGATATTTATTATCTTATACGCTATCATTTCATAATTTAAATCAGGTAAACCAATGGAAGAAATATCCATGGCTGCTTCTGCAAAGGTATTCTGAAGTTAGAGGTATTTGTTTCCCAAATCCTTGTATGAAAATGCTGGCCAAGCAAAGTTTCCTGCTCAGTGTATCCTTAAACTTTCTCTCCCAATTCTGCTCTTGACAAGAGGCAATGCTGGGAGATGGGAATGAAAGGCCCCCTTTATATAAATGAAAGTTCACCTGGACATCACTGGATAGAATGAATTAAATAAAATAGAGAATAGTTATTGCCAGGGTAGGCTAGAATTAAATGATTTAATTAAAGCATAGATATAATTAAATTAAAATTGAATACAATTAATATGATTATAATCCCATGTTTGTAATGATTTGTACCATCACTAAACATAATTCTGTGGCAATCATTCAAATGATCTTGAAGGTTAAATCCCAGACTTTCAAGATGTGCATGTGACTTTCAGATCACAAAATGGTGCATTCTGATTTTAGGATGCTGCCCTTAAATTTAAATGAATTCTCAAAGCAATCATAGACCAATACTTTTAAACTTTTAAGTAACAGTGCAAGTAGCAAGAGTGCTATCAAACAAATGAAACAATTGAAGTTGTAAAAGCCCATCTAGTTTAAAAGTTATCTGGCATCCTGGAAAAGCTGTTTGTATGAAAAACGATTCTGAAACAGAACAGACATTATCTTTGATGCTATGGCAATCTGGTATTTCATTTACAGCTAAGCATCTTATTTTGAATTACTATCTGCCTAGTAGTTAAAGTCTTTTGAGACGGAACAACTTCCTGTCTATCATTGTTACATTTTTAAGGCTGCTTGATCACGTGTGTTATTTTGCAGGCAGAGAAAAATGTGGGAGGCTGGGTATGTAAGAATTCAACTGTCCCTCAAGAGTCTTAAATAGGGATATAAAAAGGTTTAGATGCAAACACGTAGCAGACTTCCGAATACCCTATGCCTGAGGCTGTCAAAGTCATGAAAGGTTAAATAGGAGTATTTTTTATATAGCAATCACGAAGAGGACCAGCAGCCCACATGCTCTGCTCAAGAACTGCCAAAAATGAGCAGAGGGGCTTGACAGTTTTTCAAATATGACTTGACAAAACTATGTTTTAGTAGTCAAATCTGGAAGGTACCAGCATAAATCACAACAATGTTATACTGTAAATGCTTCAGTCCATTCCAGTAACATTCTAATTTAAGATCCAGTTTCCTTTCTTCCCTCTCCTTTGCGCTGTTAATGCACTCTTGTTTTATTTCACAGTGGTGCCAACTAATAATTTTGCCACTTGATGGCAGCATTGCCTATGTAGTTAAGCTTGATCGGCCTTTCTCCTTCTGCCTACTTAAATGTTGGCTGTGTAAAAAGATTGATAGCAATGCAAATGTATTTATAACCACTAGAGATAGTCACCTTCCACCCCAATTAGCCCCTGAATTGATTTAGTGAGGGAAAAACATCTATTACAGCTCTACGGATTTCTATGACATTATTTCAGGATGTTTTTGGGAAATTTGTGCAGGCAGAAACCTTGCATGTGTAAACTTAATATAAGATGACAAAAGGGCCCCCCAAAAAAATTACGTAGAGGGGGTGGGAGAGTCACATGCTGTATCTAAAATGCATTGATTAGAACGAATTGTGTATAAGAAATTCTGTTGAATTTTCTAAAATACTTTCCACTTGTGTTTTTGAAAGATTTATTTATAAGAATGTTGCTTAGAATGAAAGAAGTGATGTACCAAACCCACTTTTTAATGGAAGCTAGCAGAAATCAATTATAGTTTTGAAATAAAGCCTATTTTATTAAAAAAAATAACCTGCAGGTACTGAACCATATCTCAGCAGATCAGCATGACAGCTCTGGCCCTTTTCTCTGTTGAAAGAAAAACAATTAATTGCATAATATGACAGCAAAACAATTATTTGTGTGAGAGTTGAAACCACAGAGGAAACTGCTGAGAGAATTTTTGTAAAAAAATTAGAATCATCAATTTTTGCCAGAAGAAGTATTAAGTCATAGCTGTTGAGGTTTTCTTCAGAAAAAACATCTAAGTACCCCATCCAATGAAACAAGGATTGACAGGTATAGGATGGATGCAATTAACTGTTTATTATTGCTATATATATAAAAGTCTTCTTCTATAAGTTTGTTCTTGTCTTAGTTAACATTGGATCAATATCATAAAAAGCTATTTTCTAGCTGTAATATGAATAAGCTGTCTTGCATGAGAGAAGTTCAGCATGAGCAAATAAGAATTGCAAAAAATTCAGCTCTACTGTAACATAAAGTCCATAAAATCCCATTAGTGTGAAAGCCAGTGTTGAGTTAAGGATAAATCTGCCTGACTTTTCCAACTTTCTCCGAGTTAATTTGCTTTTAGCATAGTAAATAAATAGGATAAAGTGAGGTACTAATTCAGATTTAATTTTTGAGTGTTTGTAATAAGGCATAGGCCATTTTTAACCATTATACTGATTTTGGTTTTCTCTGGCTCTGTGGAAAAGGAACAAACATTAGTTTACTGGTAAGTTTAGTGATAATATATGATTCCATTGTATTTAGGGAAAATGGGAATGCTATGGCTCTTGCCTATATCAGTCAACGGATGAAATGATTTGCAAGGATTTCTGAGCCTCTCTGGCAGCAGTAAAAAGATGCAGGTTGCCATTTTACATTCCCAATGATGACAGGAATCTTATGTGAATAGCCACCCAATTTTAATCAATGAAGTGATGACATTATCACTAATGGCCACAAATTGTGAATATATATTGGTGCATGGCCTGTAGGTACAAGTGTAAAAGGAAAGGATGGCTAGCTATGTAATATTCACCAAATATGACCTCATCCTTTGTTATGGAATCCTTGGTGCTCTTTGAGTTTGGTTGTTGGCTTGCAGACATTTCATTACCTGACTAGGTAACATCATCAGTGCATGGATAATGAAACATCTGAAAGCCAACAACAAGCTCAGGTATCACCAAGACTCCATAGTTCAACTCTTCTATAGTTTGCTATGCAGTATATAAGGGCAAATTCACATTTTAATATGTAATAGTTGCATAAATATATATATTTCTTATTGTGGTTATTCTGCCTTTTTTCACCCTAATCATGACCATCTGGGATAGAGAACCTGTAGCCTCTGGGCCAAGTGTCTCCTTTTTTTTATCCAGTGACACTAATTAATTGTACCAAAAGAACAACATTTTTGATACACAAAATAATAGCTGTGTTGTAAAACCAGGTTTCACATGGTAAAATAAACTAAAAGGAGCCCAATATTATTTTTTGCCAAGAAAACTGAAAAAAAAAAGACTTAGTCCTGCCTTTCAATGTGAGTTGACTACACCCATTATATCTCCTCCTCCTCTTGAACCTCTTTCCCCCAAAAGACCTTAAACATGCTCAAAGGTGCATTATTTATTTAAATATGCAGTGGGTTCTTCCAATAATATTAAATCTCATGGCCCTAAATTATGCATTTAGTACGATCACATAGAGACCAAACTGATCTTTTCCAAGTGTTCTATAAATGACCCAATCCATTCTACTTCCCTTCCAGAAATGTGTGACCTGACTTGAATCCAGGATCAGAATATTTGCCCTCCTATTGTTTAATCTGGGGAAAACATAAATGGCTACAATGATTTTGTTTCTTTTTATCATAACAAAAAAAATTAAAACCATCCATTTTTGCTAGAACAAGTATTAAGCTAAATCTCTTTTTAAAGCAGGGGTCCCCAACCCCCGGTCCATGGACCAGTACCGGTCCGCGGCATGCCAGCAACCGGTCCGCAAAGACAAGCAAAGCCCCATCTGTGGGATGCAGGCAGCATACAAAACCACACACCCTCCAGTCTGCTGAAAAACCTCTCTCCATGGAACCGGTCCCTAGGTTGGGGACCTTTGTTTTAAAGAACTCCTATTTTTCCTATTTTAATGGATAATGCTTAATTAAATTATTATTAAGGCTGAAATATGAGCAGTTTCCTAGAAATCTATGCAAAGGTTCTCAAACTACATTCTCTTTATAAATATTTTACAACCCTTAATTTTTGTTTATTTTGGGAAAAATACAATGAAATGAAGAGCAAAAAGAGATCCTTTAGTATCGAATATGCATGGCTTATTTCACAGATTAAAATGGTTCATACAAGAGAAAGGGCAATTTTCTATTGTGATTTTTGCGACAGAGAGGGGAGATATTGAGAGCAAGAGAAAAAATTATCCTGTTCTATCCCATCGCATCCCATCCCATCAATAAGATATATGTGGAGGAGATGTTTAAATTAACCAAATCTGGAGTGGGTCAGGGGCAGAAATGGTAGGTCATGAGCACTGAGAAATTGTGCAGTCTGAATCTGGGTCCATCTTATCAGGGATGTGAGGACAGGGGAATCCAACAAAATCAAGGTTGTGGCTAAGACCACATGACTATTCTCAACCATTTAAACATCTCTGACATCTGTTAAAAAAAGAGATGAGGCTTCAGTCACATGGCTACTGCTGCCCTCTTGACCTTTGTGACACTCCCAAATATCTCTGCTCCAATTTTCATTCCTGGGTCATGAAATATGGCCTTCTCTGCAGGCTATATAAATCACTTTCAGGGGTTCCATTTCTCCAAAGTCATTGAAAGTCACGCAATACTTATTGCTCTGATCACACAGTTACTATAATTTGAACCTAGAACTGTGGATCACTAAAACCAATATTCATTGCTGTCCCTCCTTACTCTGGCATATTATATTACTGAATGGTATTTAAGGTATCTGCATTTGCAATGCATTAAATCAGTGGAACAAGATGATGATTTTGAAATGGATTGTGCCATTTAAAGCCCTACAATCTATCTTGAGAAAATAAAATCTGTTATAAATCACCATAACCTGCCTTGACTTTCAGCACTGCCTACTTCTGGAGAGTAATCCTGGCAAAAAATCAAGCTGTAGATCCAATCTCTTAAAGAAGTAAAATAAAAAAAAATGATTTGGGACCTCTATTTTAAAATATTCTTCACCTTTAAAAAGAAAAGAAAACAAGAAGCTTTTGCAGAATACTGGAAATCTGAAGCCTTTATAAACTATTGAGTAAAAGAGATTTCCCAGATGGTATAACGAAACTCAATTTCTCAGCACATATTTTGTTCAAATTCATTACATTCACCCAATAACCTCATTTCTCTAGCAGTGTATCAAATACACAGAAAGTGTGTTATGAAAAAATTCTGTGAATCCATTCTACCTATTATAAATACTTTATCTTTAAATAAATACTTTATGATGATGGCATGGTGAGCAGGCCTAACAACTAACAGTTCACTTATTTCCCCTGTCTGTCTGTCTCTCTGTGTGTAAAACAACAACAACTACTACTTTTCAAAGCTTAAATACAAAACAAAAGGAAATTTTTAGCTCCAAAACACATAATTGCACTAAGAAATTCATTTGCTGTTTTGGTTCTCAGTTCCCTAACTGCTTTTCCCATTGTGATTCTGTGGAGAAGGGGTTTTTTCCCCCATCCCTCCACCTCTGAATCCTACTCATTTTAAACTTGTTCATGGATTCTTCTGCCCTACCAAATGCAAGCTGGTACTTTTCACTTTTCACAATTATGCTGCTGGCCTCCTTTCCAACATCCTAGTGGATTGTAAGGAATCAAAGAGTGCTTCTAGAGAAATGTTTGGTGAGGTTGAATTATGCTTTTTCTGGTCTACACAATCATGCAGTTTTCTTGGCATTGTTTGGCAGTGATTTGCCACTGTGGTCTTCTTCTGCCACATTCTCTGACTTTTCAATATACCTTCCATCCCATTGTTCCTTGAAAATCTCCCATCCAAGTACTAAATAGGCTCAATGCTTGCTTAAGTTTCAGACTAATCATGTTCCTGTTTAGATTCTTAAATATTGGCAAATATATCTTTGCACATACAAACTTCCAAACTCCGCCAAACCACAACTAAACCAACCAGCTAACCAAGTTGACTACATAGGTAAAAGCAGTAGCCTTTCTAGTTCCTGAGGTCACATTCTACCTCTAGCACTAACTTGGGAGAAAGTTTCTGACATACCAGTGTACTGTACCTTGCTTTGTTTCTGGGCCACTTCAAAACAACAACTAGACTATAATTATCTACCACTTCTAATACACTTCTAGAGTTCAAATTGTGTGTGTGTGTGTGTGTGTGTGTGTGTGTGTGTGTGTGTGTGTGTAGACCAAGTATGTCCAACATTTAGCTTGCCTGGGCCCCACTGAGGAATTGTCCTGGGCTGCATACAAAATATATAATATAGTTAATGTCTATAAATCACATAATAATGTTAAAAGTTTACATCTTGTGAGGCTGCATTACTAGCTGTCCAAGGCAGTATGTAGCCTGCAGGCCATGGATTGGACATATATATATAGCTAGCTAGTGTATACTTCTATGTATTGTAATAATCTTCAAATGAATGGCAGGAACACTAGCATATCCAAAAGAAGGCATATAGAAATCCATTACATCCATACTTCAGTTATAAATGTTGAAGTGATCCCAAATGCTTTTGCTAGAAAGCTTGTTAGAGCAATAAAGAACAAATACAATAAAGGTATTTGTAAGAACTACCAACTTATTTTTGCAGATTTTATGGTCAATTTTCACCAGGAAAAATCTGGAATCACTCTGTAAAAACATCAGTCTATTTATCACATCTTCGCCTATCCTGGAGAATATAATTATTCTTCAGATAAAATGTACCATGCAGCATTACTGAAGAAAGAACAGGATATAAAATGTTGATACTATTAATTTCCTGAAAGAATAGCGGAATGTTCCAGCTGTGTTTTAACACTGATTTTTTTCCCCATAGAATGTTTCAAATGCTCTTGAACAATGGAGTGTGAACAATGTCTATTGTTTGCCTGAAGCTATGACTCCAAGCACAGGGGCATGTAATCGTGACCCCCACTGTGTGCTGCTCGGGGTCACTGTCTGGACTGTTTTGCTGAATACCCAGTCAGGCTGTCTTGACAGGCAGGATGTATTTTCCTTTTTAAAGGCTCATAGTCTTACATTAAGCTTGGCCTTAACTTGTCTGTCACATTGCCAGCTCCTCAAAGAATGACAGTCATTCCAATGCATCAGCACAAAGCATCTTGCCCGTTTTAATATTCAACTCAGGGCCCTCTTTTAGGCGTAGAAGTATAATTGTCTTATAAACGGCAAAGTTTAAAAAAGGAAATTTAGCAGCTTCTCAAAACATTTTCTCTTAAAAATATGAACCAATAGGAGTTATTTTGGGAGGCAGATAGGGAACTACAAGGCATTTATAGCCAGTACAATCTTTGATAAATAGTACAAAAACATGTTCCTATTAGTCATGTTTAACTGTTTCTGTATGTGTGTGTATACCTCCAAAATTCTAGCTTTTAAAATTAACGTCATAAGGTATTATTATGAAGCTTTCCTTTTCTCTGTAAAGTTCCTGTTATATGTTGTTCTTCCTCTCTTATTTTCCATCAGTTTTCTCCTCTCTAATTTGGCTGAAATGTAATTGGTGCACTATAATCTTTTGTTTTCCACCAGCTCATTGATTGATGCTTGTGGAAAAAAAATGTTTCCATGGTAACAAAGGCTTGTCGGAAGAAGACTTGGTGAGCATGTGAGTTACGTTCTTGCTCTTGAGTTTAATTTAATGTAAAACGAAGTAAACTTTGACCATTTAGGATGGTAACATTTCAAAGTGCTGGGAAAAACAATATCCACATTCTTCTGAATGCTGCCTGCAAGTCAATAAGATGCTGACTGCTCTCCATCTTCTTTTGGTAGAGCATTGGATATGTTACATTAAGTGGTGATAGAGTACAAAAGCATATGGTATGTTAATCATATCTATTCCTGTATATTTTAAACAAATAACAGGGTTTATTTGTTAAGAGATGTTAAGGAAGAGAACTGCTTAATGTTTTCACAGTGAATTAATGGAAGACAAAAGATATTCCCTGAGACATTTCTTTTGGTGTGTCTTGAATTTTTAATTATATATAATCAAGCCTATGTTATCAGAATAACACAGGAAGTTGTGGCCTTTTTCAGGGCATGTTTCAGTTTTGTATCCAAAGACGCAGCTCTTAGTCTTATTGAACTGAACTGCAAACTGAGAAGAAAACCATAATCCTTGTGATTATGACTTGAGGAAAAGCAGCACTAAGAGCAAAGCAACTGGATGGTAGTCACACTAGCAGACAGACAAACACACTGTTTGCCTTGATCTATGTGTAGGGGATATGTAGAGGATGTAGGGATTATCTATGGGCAGGTAACAGAATGATGACCGATACTGCCCACAAAAGAGAACATTTGGGAAAAGTTATGTTCTGCAGCACAATGCTACGACTGCTCTCCTTTTTACCTTGGATTTATTATGTGTAGCATCTGGTACAGTTTTACCTACAATGGAGGGTTGCTGTTATCAGGTTCCTAGCGGAAGGCTAATGCAATAGAAATATGTTCATACAGGAGGTCTTTGGCTACAACCATTTGCTCAGAATTACAATCACGCTGAAGAAAAATTAGTTACAAAGGGTGATATGGTTTCAGCTTTTGCAGTGTCCCTTGGCCATGTGATCACAATTTCCCACATTTCCTGATAACTTCCCACAAGCAAACTCAGTGGGGAAGCTGGCAGGAAGTCACTTGATGACCTGTGTGGTCCTTGCTTAATTACAACATAGAAGACTTATGGAAGTGCCATCACTAAGAGACATAGTCACATGATACCACACTGTATGACCACTTAATCGTGGCAATTCAGTTTATTTATTTATTTATTATTATTATTATTATTTATTATTTAAATTTATATACCGCCCTATCTCCCTTACGGGACTCAGGGCGGTGAACAGGCAATAATAAAAATCACAGTAAATATTACATAAAAGCCTGCTCTAAAATATAAAACCCCTAACAAAACCCAATCAGGCCGGCCGCATGGAACAGATGAGTTTTCAGGGCTCGGCGGAAGAGGCGCAGGTCCGCAATTGTACGTAGGTCGGGGGGNGGGGGGCAGGTCATTCCAGAGGGCAGGAGCTGCCACAGAGAAGGCTCTCCCCCTGGGGGTCGCCAGCCGGCATTGGCTGGCCGACGGTACCCTAAGGAGGCCCTCTCTGTGGGAGCGGACTGGTCGAAGGGAGATATTTGGTAGGAGGCGGTCTTGCAAATACTTGCAAGTTCCAATTGCCATCATAATTTGAGGACTTTATTCATTTTTGTGTCCCAAAAGTTTTGAATATTAAATAAATATTATTTAGAGCCAAGGTGGTAAGTGGTTAGAATGCAGTATGAGATGTGTTTGCACCTCACCACACAGCAACAAAAATCACAACCCTCACTAGAAACTGGACCACATCTCAACAACGACAGCCAGCCAACCAAACAACCCGAAACCAGGCCGTAACTCAGAAACATCCAAATAACACTCACACCAATTTACATCACACAAAAAAGTATTTAAAGGCCAGTGGGAGCATAATTCAAAGTGCGCTGAAGATGTCCCCCCGAATGGAGATGAAATGTTTGCAGCCAAATTGCCAAGCTCAGAGATCAAACCAACAGCTAAGTTGACTCAGCCTTCCATTCTTCTGAGGTCAGTAAAATGAGGACCCAGATTGTTGCGGGGAAATATGCTGACTCTGCAAACCACTTAGAGAGGGATATAAAGCATTGTGAAGTGGTATATAAGTCTAAGTGCTCTTGCTATTAGCTACATATTCCAAGTAGCTTGAATTATAGTTTAGTTCCAGAAAAATTATTGACATTAATCTGGCCTCCTCTATTATTTAATTTTGAGAAGAAATTCATAACGCTGTTAATATGATTTTAAAATTATTGCTGTTTGTTAAACATGCATCTGTTTTCTTGTATTTAGCATATGAAATCTATTTTTATGTATCAATAATAAGTTAAATGGCAAAGAATTAAAAGAATTATTATAGAGCATTGGAAAAATAATTCTACCCCAATTTGTAGCAATAGATTGTTGGTATATGTTCTCTCTCATTGTTTGAATTGGCTCTTTCTCAATAGAAAGGCCAAGAATTAGACTGCCAAGCAAACTGATCTAATTTTAGCTGTCAGTTTGATTATATATTCCACTATTTTTTATTCCTGTTTTGGCATTATGTATCAACACATTAATATATTAGATACTGTGTTTGCAGTTTTCCTACTTTAGACTGCATTTTTATTCAACACATATAATCTATTTCAGCTGGTATTTGAATTGGTATTTCTATTTCTTTATTGCAAAAACAATTGGGCCATACAAAGCACAATCTAACATCTAAGCAGATGAGCTAAGAATAGATCACATTAAGGCGCACCTGTAACACATCCATTTACAGTATGTAATGTAAACTTACGGAGCTAATTCTAGAAAACATTTATTCACTTTTAAACTGAGGCTTAGATAAACTGGTTTAAAATGATTGGTTGCATGAAAAGAATTCCAAGTGCACATCATGCGGATTTCTAAGAAACTTGAAGTATTTTGTCATACACTGGATTTTTTCCCATCAGAATTCAGACCTTCTCATAGAACAAAGATGGCACTAGTGTGCATTCACGTGCCTCCAATCTCCTTGCTTGCTGCAAAACCAGATTGGAGTCCTCAGGCTGCTCTTTCCAGCCCATTTCGGAGCTGGTCCGAAGGCGAAGGGAATGGCTTCCACCCCACCTGATCGCTGCAGGGCTTGGTTTCCAAACACCCCCTGCACAGGCTCTGATACAAACTTGGGGACTGAAAAAGCAGCAGTGGGAGTGAAGAGCTGTTCAAAGGAGGAAGAAGCTGAAAAGTGGGAGAAATCACTATGAAACAGGTGAGACATGACAGGTGTCAGGGCACAGTAGGCCTGGAGGCGGGGGCCCTTCGGCACGGTAACCGATTGCGGGATTCATGGGGCAGCTCCCCCCTGCCCCAAATGACCTCCTCCCCCTGTCTCCCCCCCGCAGACTACCGGTTGTTAAATTATTTGAATCCCATCGCTGGATATGTTACTACCCAGACATCTTGCCTTCGTTGAAAGAAGACTGCATTTTGCTTTGTATCAGAGAATTGTATAAGACAGTATTAGGCCTCTGAGGCTAAAGTGAAAGGAATTATACAGAAAGGCAATAATCTAAATATACAAGCAAGGGTATAAGAAAAGAAATAAGAAATTTGTTGTTTTGGAATAGCCAAAGTCTAGATCTAAACTCAAAGAAATATTGTGGCAGGATCTGGAACAAATAGTTTATGTTAGAAAGCCTTCGAATATTAGTGAGTCAAAGCAGACAGCCATGGAGGAATGGGCCAAAATTCCCACCCCCAATGATAAGACAGGCTGATCACTTATTATGGGAAGAATTTAATTGGCACTTAATTGCAGCCAAAGGTGGACAACTAATTAGAGAATTTGAGGGATAATTACTTTTTGTTGGAAGACTTCATTTGATGAGATAAATGAAGGAAGCAACAGCCAAAATTGATTATTTATTCAACCAAATTCTCTATATACATCAGCTGGGCCTGCATGAAATTCTGATCATATTTAGTAGAAAAAATATGCAAAAATTCAGAAAATCTGAAAGGGGACAAATAGTTACAGAAACTTGCCCTCCAGGTATGTTCTGAATCACATATCAGGTAAATGACTGATGGAGTTATTTGTTGCTGTTGTTGTTTGGCCTATCTTTTTTTGTCTGATTGCAGCAATTCACTAAGCAGAAAAATAGCATAATTCTCTTTGCAAGTAAAATTGGATAATCAAGACACAGTGGGAGAAACTTTCCCTTGGCAAATGAATGATATGTTGTGCATAGCTTTAATTCCTTGACAACTGGGAATTTCTGATGATAGAATCAGAATTGATTTATTCAGGGCATAGAAGTGCTTTTGCGGGCCCTTCCTTCACAGTGTTCGAGAAGAGACGTAAAAATATTTCCAGTCCAAATTGATTGTTGGGAAGCTAGGCACAACTGAGCATGTGCTACTTTCTTGCCAATAATATAGCCATATATTGAGAATCTACTACCGTATTTATTCGAGTATAACGCGCACACGTGTATAACGCGCACCCCTAATTTTCGATTAAAAATCGGTATAAAATTTTGTTTCACTTTTTCTCGGCTCAGACCAAGCATTGTAAGTGACAAACGTTGTTGAACACGTGCGGCCATGATAAAAATCATTTATTGACAACGTAAACTATGAACACAATACCAAAATAAAATTACCGGTAACAATATTTATTTAAAATGCTTCAAAGTCAGATTCATCATCAGTTACACTAAAGAGTTGTTCCCATTCTTCTTGAGTTAATTTATCATCAGTGTCCCAGTTGGCAGGAACATCTGTTTCTCCAGTTTCTTCGCTTTCTTCTGAGTCTGAATTCCACAGCAGGTCGTCTTCTGTGCCGTCCATTTTATTGCTGATGCCTGTCTTTAAAAAACTCTTGATGATCATTTCTTTTGGCATGAGAAGGGTACTACAAAATTAGGTCCTACAGTGCTCTCTATCCGGTCGTTTCTTGAGGTTTCCTTTTGCAGTCAATTCTTTGTCGTCGGATTTCATCCAGGTAATCCACTTTTCCCTGACTCTGTTTTTGAAGGGTTTGTTTAAAACAACATCTAGTGGCTGAAGAATAGAGGTTAGTCCACCTGGAATCACAGCTTGAAATGTTTTTAGACTTTTCAGTTTATCCTTCACAGTGTCTGTCAGGTGTGAGCGGAACTGGTCCCATACAAGCATGGATTTCTTCAGTAGTGCGCCTGGTCTAGTATTCCAAACTTTATTTAACCATAAAATGATGCCCTTCTCATCCATCCATCCTTTAGGATGACAATGGATCACGACACCTGGTGGAAATTTAACTCCTTTTGGAATAGTCTTTCTTTTAAAAATCACCATTGGTTTAAGTTTAAAACCGTCTGCCATACAGGATAACACAACCGTAAAATGAGTTTTCTGATGGCCTGTGGTTTTAATCAGGACTGTGTGCTTCCCTTTGCTGTCAATTGTCCTGTTGCCTGGTAGGTCAAAACACATGGGGGTCTCATCCATATTGCCTATTATTCAGATTCAGATTCAGATCACCGTTATTGTCATTTTTTTTCCTGTGGGCACAATGGCACATATTAAAAATGAAATTTAGTTGCTTGCTCTTAAGTGTACACATACATGGCACACATTTAAAACATACTATATCCAGCATATGTATAGACCTACACCCTTACATATAAGTAACATATAAATATTAATTATATTTTTATAATATATATAATACACATTTATTTTATATAATATAATAAATATATTGTATTAATTATACCACGGATGGTGGATTTTCCAGGACATCTCAGACACATCTGTGTCTTTTTCCTATAGTCTGGCAAGAGCTTCACCACAACGTACAATCCAGTAAAAATTTGTGTGGTGGCATGTAAGATGAGAAAGATGTTGGTTCCTCGAAAATATTACCAATAGTCCTTGACTTACAACCACAATTGAGCCCAAAATTTCTGTTGTTAAGCGAGACATTTGTTAAGTAACCTTTGTCCCATTGTATGACTTTTCTTGCCATAGTTATTAAGTAAATCACTGCAGTCAGTGGTGGGATTCAAAGATGTGAACAACCGGGTTTCTGTGTGGATGCCGCTTCTGGAAGTCCATTCTGGGCCTGGGCAACAAAAAATTGGCTACCAGTTCTACCGAACTGGTGCAAACAGGCTGAATCTCACCACTGACTGTAGTTGATAATTTAGTAACCTGGTTGTTAAGTGAATCTGGCTTCCCCATTGACTTTGCCTGTCAGAAGATCACAAAAGATCAAATGACCTTGGGACACCGCAATGGTCGTAAATATGGATCAGTTGCCAAGCCTCTAAATTTTGAACATGTGACCATGGGGATGCTGCAAAAGTCCTAAGTGTAAAAAATGGTCATAAGTCACATTTTTCAGTGCCGTTGTAACTTTGAATGGTCACTAAATGAACTGTTGTAAGTCGAGGACTATCTGTACTTTGTTTTCTTCAGACAGGATTTTTTCCCCCTCCTAAGCTACTTGTAATAACTTTTTAAAATAATGTCAATTGTATTTAACATATATATTTTCTGGTTTCAGCAAAGGGTTTTGTTTTAGATTTACTTCTTTCATGTATCAGTATTTTCCTGCTTTACACATGGTTTATATTGTATAGGGTATTTTTATTTCCGTTTTGTCCATTTTATTTCTGTACAGGAAGAATTTGCTTGTTATACATTTTTTTATCTTTATCTTTTTATTATTTTAGTTTTTAGTACTTACTGTGGATACAATTTTGACTATAACTTGTTGGGTTTTAAATGTTTCCTTCGCTTCATCATGATTTATAAACTTTTTATATTGTATTACGCTATGCTGGTCTTTGGCCATAATAAAGTGTAAGTAAAGATTGTAGAACCATTTCATGTCCTGCAGTGCATACTTGCAAATCATTTTTTCACCCTCTCTCCTCTCTTCCTTTCTTAATGTGTATTATAAATTCATTAGGTTGATTTAAAGTAGCTTTATTTTTGGCTCTCTGCACTTATATTAGTAGTCCCTTAATTAATTGCTACCTCAATGTTGCTCCCTGAGTGAGTTGTTCTTAATATCCACAGCATAAATTAGCTGTTTAAGATAAGACTCAACTATGCCTTCACTTTGTTTAAAAAATATATCTATTTGCAATAAAGTAGAATTCTGCAATAGCTATCATTTCTGTGTGTGTGTGGGGTGTGTGTGTGTGTGTGTGTGTGTGTACATAGTGAGATGATAGAAAAGTAGAGATAGCTAGCTTTTGTTCCTTTTGTCTCTCTACAGCAGGGGTGTCAAACTACTGGCCTGTGGGCCGGATGCGTCATGCAGAAGCCGCGCCCACCCCATTGCCGGCAATGGCAAAACAGTCCCGATACATTGCGTGACATCACGTGATGTCACGCGTTTGACATGTCTGCTGTACAGCATACTAAGAATATCAAGATGCAGTGGAAGAAGGGGACAGTGTGCAAAAAACCTCCCCCAAACATTAAAAAAGAAAGAAGAACAGCAGAAACTATTATGATCAAGAGATTGTATTCCTTTTTTAAAAAAACAAAGGAGGAACACAGATTTGCCATTTTCTAGAATGTAACTTTAAGCAGAGAGGAAGACAGTCTTGCAATCCTCAGTATGTAGAAAAGTCTGCACAATTCAACTTTTGCTGATATTGCAGAAAGTACTGATTTATTAGTGCTACAGCCAAACTGCTGGTTCTCAAATAGGTAGCATCCTATTTCCCTCACCTCCAGCCATACTGGGATATGATCAGGACCTGGCAACTCCAGATACCTGAATGTAGGGATAGATTGGTAAGAGTCAAGAGGGTCATGGAAAAGGGTTTATAGAAAATGTCCAGGAATTAAACTGGTTAGATGGAGTTGACTTCAGGTGCCCTGGAAGCTTCTGACTAACCTTGTCTAGGTTCCCCAAAACATAAACTGATTTACAAAAACAATAATCTCATTTAATAGAACACATGAAAATGAACAAATATTACTATAACTTACGAGCTGTGTGAACTCATCAATAATGCAGGATATTTTCCACCATCATTAATGAGTTAATAATGGTGGAATGCAAGGTAAAGGAAAAGAGAAGCAGTAAGACACTAGGTATTTATGGTTAAACATATATAACGTAAATATATAGATGAAAGCCAAATCGTAAGCCGAATCTTGGGACTAAATGGAAGAACTATAATTCAATATATTATTTGGACCAATTAGATATCATCATGCCTGTAAACATGCTTAAGATAAGCAAATAAGATATGGCTGAGATGGCTGATGAAGCCTGTGATTGGTTGGTTGGACTAAACTGGGGAGCTCAGAGTGGAAACCATTAAAGTTCACTGAGGGATTTTAGGCCAGTCAAAACTCATTTTAGAGGTTTCTGGCTATTATGAAAATAAAGAGTTGTGTATTATATTACATTAAGAGTGCCATTTTGTTAACTACTATTTAAAATACTAGGAATCCAATATATCTTTGGTCAACTTTCCAGTTTATCCTACAGCTATAGTATTTCCTGTTGTTTTCTCATCCAAGTACAAGTAGTCCTTGAAATTACAGCCACAATTGAGTCCAAAATTTCAATTGCTAAGTGAGACATTTGTTAAGTGAGTTTTGCCCCATTTTACCACCTTTCTTGTTAAGTGAATCACTGCAGTTGTTAAATTAGTAACATGGTTGTTAAGTGAATCTGGCTTTTCCATTGACTTTGCTTGTCAGAAGGTCACAAAAGGTGATCACATGACCCCGGGACTCTGCAACCATCAAAAATATGAGTCAGTTGCCAAGTATCCGAATTTTGAGTACCATGACCATAGGAAAGTGGGGAAAATAGTCATAAGTCATTTTTTTCAGTGCCATTGTAACTTTGAATGGTCACTAAATGAACTGTTGTAAGTCAAGGATTATCTGTATTATCCAAGACCGTCCCTATTTAGCTGGTCAGTTCAGGCAAGGTCAGTCAGATCCTGCTATTTATTGAAGCATAATTATACAGGATGACCTTTAAAAACCACAACTATATTCCTCAGTTTTCCAATATTTGAGGGGCTGCCACAAAAAAGAGAAGGTCAACCTATTTTCCAAAGCACCAGAAGGCAAGACAAGAAGCAATGGATAGAAACTAATCAAGGAGAGAAGCAATCTGGAATTAAGGAGAAATTTCATAAGCGTGAGAACAATTAACCAGTGGAATGGCTTGCCTTCAGAAGTTGTGGTTGCTCCCTCACTGGAGACTTTTAAGAAGAGACTGGACAGCCACTTGTCTGGAATGGTATAGGGTCTCCTGCTTGAATAGGGGTTTGGACTAGAAGACCTCCAAGGTCCCTTCCAACTCTGTTATTCTGCTCTGTTCTGTTCTGTTTTGTTTACCATGCTCAGTTTACCACACTGAGATTATGCTAGCAAGTACAATTAATCCTGAACCAAGTATTACTGAACTAAGAAATATAGTGCATGCTGGGGTGTGGCAGGAGGAAGATTCACAAGAATAATTCCATTTCAATAGATTTCTTTCTTTCTTTCTTTCTTTCTTTCTTTCTTTCTTTCTTTCTTTCTTTCTTTCTTTCTTTCTTTCTTTCTTTCTTTCTTGTGCTTAAAATACTATCTTCACCTTCTGTGTGCACGGTCAGCATTGCAGTGACAGTAGGGCAACAGTATGGAGAAAGCTTCCCAAAATAACTTTCCTGGCATACTTAATGATATGCTTTAGAATCCTCAGTGGCACACAGGTTCTCTCCTGTATCTTTAAAGGTCAGCCTTGGCATAATTGCAAATGATGCTTCTCAGATTTGTTTGCATAAGGTTAGCAGATCAGGGATTCAAACATTCAGAAGAGAGATATGGTCATTTCTTTGACAGCATCTACTGATTGTCTGGATATTTGTTGCCCAGATTTGGTAGCATTTTAAAATACACATTAGAAAAACTATTCAAAAATGTCTCTATCAGTATAGTTTCACCTATTGGGTTTGAATTTTTTTGTTGTGTGCTTGTCTATCTTGCACATTTTCTTCATTTTCTTAGGAACAATAAATATCAGATCAAAGCCATTATAAAAATAAATATTTAAAACCTTAAATCCAATTCCATAATTGGCTCCAGCACTGTAGAATTCATTATTACATAGGAGGAACTGGAGCAGTCTGCAAATCACTGATCTTAACCAGATATTCAGATTTCAGTGTTTTTTCAGTGGCCTCTCACAAAAATGTCCATTTCCTGACCCAACAAGTAATGCTTTTCTTATGATTTTTGCAGTCTGACATTGCCAAGAAACAGCATTTTGCACTTCTTCTAAAGATGTATTGACACCTTAATGGTTCCACCTCTGAAGGTACCTGTTCATGCAATTCCTTATGACTTTCTTACGATGTTTTTCTACTATGACTGAAGTAGAACTTCAATTACCTTTCTCCTCTTCTTGCCTGATAAAGAGATTTGGAGATTTCAAAAGTTGTCCACAATGCTTAATGTACTAGTTTCGTTTAACAAAGATATTGCCAGTATATGTGCTTGAATCATACTTAAAGCCTGCTAGAGTTACCCTCAAATAAGCTGCTCGTTTTGACACCAGACACAGAAGTTATGCTTGATATTGATTTATTTATAAATAGCTGTATTTAAATGATGTGTAGGACACTAAAGGTGGAAATATACATTAGTCAATTCTATCTCCACTTTCCCCCCCGATATGTACAGATAGGTGCATGCTGTTTAATGGATTATATCATTGAGAGGATGAAAATAAACCACTGCCTTTCCCCCCTCAAACTGAAATGTATTAAGAAACATTCTTAGGGAATTGCTTGTACAACTTTGTTTCTAAGATTTCCAAATCTCCCCCAAGGAGTTCTGGGCAATATAAAAATGCCAATTATGACAAAAGTCAGAGATGTCTGTAGGGTATGGTAAAAAAAAAAATTAAGATAGTAACCATGACAATGGAATTAAAGTCTTGCCTATTTGTATGTGCCTTGCCACCATCTTGACTTTTAAAAAATGAACCCTGGAGACACTCCTGCCATGACCACTTAAATACATATACTGAGGGGTTTGTTCTATATGCAGATATCTACGCCACTATGCACTTATTATTGTATGATACGCTATAGAATACTCTATAGGAAGCAGAAGATGACACCATCGTATCTTAGAGTATTCCATCAAGGAAATATTCCTCCATTTGACTTTGGAAATTACTCACATTAGAACCTTATTTGGAATCCATTATAATACAAGGATCTCTTATCTAAGCTTATCTCACAAAACATGTAATGACCAGTGTCTACCCATGTGTTCCAATAGGCAAGGTAGTGCTCCACAAAATGCCTTGGGCCACCGCTGGAGGAAACTGAACCTCTTTTGATTAGGTGCAGAAGATGGTGTGCACATTTTCCTGCTACAATTTGCAAGTCATACATGCCTCAGGGCAATGTTGTGCAATCTGAAGCTCTGTTTAATTGCTACAGTTTTCTTTGAGTTACTGCTGACATAGCAATAGAGAGAGGCAAGCATAAACAATCAGCATCACTCAAGTGTCTTTGTCATGTAGCACTTATCCTCTAGCAATGACTTATATATATATATTTAAAAAATCTGATATTCATCCATTTTATAAGTAAATCCATCCAGTGCTTTTAGATGCTGTAAATAAGTTATGAAATTTAATTGCCTTTACATGTTGATTGGCATTCAGGTTAATTGTTGAATGTGATACAGAAGGCAAAAGATTCCAGCAAATCAACAATTCATTACTATTCTGTTGTCTTCCTTCCTTCCTTCCTTCCTTCCTTCCTTCCTTCCTTCCTTCCTTCCTTCCTTCCTTCCTTCCTTCCTTCCTTTCTTTCTTTCTTTCTTTCTTTCTTTCTTTCTTTCTTTCTTTCTTGTAAGAGTTAAAAATGAAGTAATTTCCTTTTATTTTCTTTGTCTGCAAGGAAAAATAAATCCTTTGGCAAAGTCCTCTTGAGTAGAAGGCATTGTCACTGTAATCTCTTTGAAAGTCCTCACTATTTAAGGTATCTGTGCACAATTATTTTACTCAAAATATAATTGAAATATTGCAGCACATATGTGAAGATTGTTACTGGATCTATACCATAAAAAATTGGAAACCATATCTAAATTACGTACAAACCTTTCATGGCCAGTACAATTTGGTTTAATTTTTTCAAGTAGATCTTCATAAATGATTTAGATGAGGATGAATTTATGATTTATGAGGAAGGAGAATTTTTCTGTCATAATGAACCAACTAACATTTAAATAGCTTTAAAGCTATAGTATAGTCATAACTTTTCTCTTATACTTTCTCTTATGTTGTCAAGTCATGAGAATGACCTAATACTTGCATTGCAAAGATTTATTTTTACTATAAATTACAAGGCAGTTTAATGATTTAGATGATTTAGATAATCCAGAAATGATTTAGAAAACCTTCATAAATGGTTTAGATGAGGGGAAACAAGGGGAACTCATCAAATTTGCAGAAAAACTGGCAGGAATAGCCAACATCCCAGAAGATAGGCTCAAGATCTAAAAGGATCTTGATAGATTGAACACTAGGCAACAAAAACCAAATGCACAGGTACAGAATAGATGGGACCTGGCTCAATAGCAGTAACTATAAGAGGGATCTAGGAGTCCTAGTGGACAACCATTTAAATATGAGCCAGTAGTGTGCTGCAGGTACCAAAAAAGCTAATGCAGTCCTAGCCTGCATTAAAAAAGGGATAGAATCAAGATCACTTGAAGTGTTAGTACCACCTTGTAATGACTTGATAAGACCATCTTTGGAATACTGCATTCAGTTTTGGTCACCACAATATAAAAAAGATGTTGAGAGTCTAAAAAGATAGCAACAAAGATGGTTAGGGGGTTGAAAGCTAAAACATGTGAAGAATGGTTACAGGCAGTGCTTTTTTTGTCATAGAACGCCCAGAACGGAGTTCCGGCAACTTTTTTGGATGGAACCTTGTAGGGTAGGCAAGGCGGGTTGTATGACATGTGTGAGTTCCGGCACCTTTTTTTTTTTTTTTTTACAAAAAAAGCACTGGTTACAGGAATAGGGCATGTTTACTCTAGTGAAAAGAAGGACTAATAGCAGTGTTTTAATATTTGAGGATCTGCCACAAAGAAGAGGGAGGTCAAGCTATTTTCCAAAGCATCTGAAGGCAGGAAAAAAAGTCATGGATAGAAACTAATCAAGGAGTGAAGCAACCTAAAACTAAGGAGCAATTTCCTGACAGTGAGAACAATAAACAAGTGGAATGGGTTGCCTCCAGAAGTTGGGAATGCTCCATCATTGGAGGTTTTTAAGAAGAGACTGGACAGCCATTTGTCTGAAATGGTATAGGGTCTCTTGCTTGTTCAGGGGGTTGGACTACAAGACCTCCAAGGTCTCTTCCAACTCTGTTATTTGATATTCTATTACTAAGTATTTGCTTTATACATCTCTTTGATGGACAAAGTTCTGAGTCCCAAGGTGGCTTAAATGAAATTATTGGGTTGGGATAAAAAGTTTCTTATACAGATGCATACATATACAAACTCTCCTCACTTTTCTATACATTTAATCCCTTTTCCTCCTCGTGCCCCTTAAGGTCCTTCCCCTTGACCTTTAAGCAACTCACTGCAGATCACCAGTCAAATGAATGGCAGACTGGTCCAAAGCCAGCAGAAATTAGAGAAAAGTAATGACTACATGTTAGAAAATTCTCTTTTATTATATAGAAATACTAGCAGAGGATTATTATATAACCATACAGATTGGCAGCAGAGGATGGTTATGTAGCTACTGGTATACAGATCAAATAAAATGTACAGTGTACAATCAAAATGTTTCTTGCCATTTAACAGTTTCAACTGTCACAGGAAACTCTCCTCAGAATATAAAAGAACCATAGATTATAGCCATTGATGCAAATTAAACACTGCCATCTACTGGCTGAACAATTCTGTAGTTGTTGCAATGCAAAATACATTCTAACATGTATTCCAACACTATGCTATAGCTTTTAGGCTGTTTGAATGTTATGACAGGAAATTTGGGAACAAAGTTAAAATGGTTTGATTGGTTCCAGCTGTAGCCACATTTCAGGGTCATCAAACAAAAAAACTCAGGAAATGTTGGACCTATGAGAGGTTTTTAACTGTAATAGTATGTGGGAAAGACTTTTGGAGACCGGGCCAAGAGATGCCACCTAGGGAACTGTCAGATAAAAGATGGCATAGCATGCAGCTGGACAGTGGGCAGGGCAAGCTCAAAAAAGGTCCTCCCTAGTTTCTTGAGCTGTAAAGAAGACTGTAGGAGAATTATACTTTTAGACTTGCATAATTCTGTTAATGTAGCTTGACAATAAAGTTTTGCAAGTACTGGAAGTACAAGACTGAAAGAAACTAGACTGGGTCTTTTCTGAATATCATGCCCTGCCCACTATCCTGCTGTGTGTCTCAACGGTCTCTTTTCTGACTGTTTCCCAGGTGGCATCTCTTGGCCCTTTCTCCCAGGTCTTTTCTACCCATTATTACATTAACAGAGACTTTGCATTATCATTAAGTATTGTTCATAAATTCTGTGAGTATATCTGTGTCAAGCCAACATTACGTGTTGATTAAGGCATTGGACTAGAACTAGGTTTGGTCCACCTTCAATCATGAAAACTCATGGGATGACTTCGGGCCAGTCATTTCCCATCAGCTCAATCTACTTCAAAGAGTTGTGATAGGGAAAATAGGAGGAAAGCATGGTATGTACATTGCCTGAGCTACTGGAGAAAAAAGTGGAATATAAATTTAACCAATACATAAATTTAATAAATTTATATAACATAATATGCACCAGTGCAATGCAATAGCAATCCCACTTTTTTGAGCTTGCATGCTTATCCTGATTGGAACACATAGCTAAAGATAACATAGACAACTGCTTTATTTGCATGTCTTGGGAAGTGCAAGATGTTTGCAATTAGCTGCTCAACAGCTAGATCCAACAGTATAACTATACAATCTTTTCTTATAAAGCTGGCACTGCTGATCTTAGTGGTTTGCATTGCATTCTCATTCTTTTTATTTAATTCATAAGAATGCAGTACCTCTTAAATAAACCACTTTCCAGATATACTGCTTTACATTTCCAATTATTCTGACCACCACAGCAAGGGTGATGGAAGTTGCAGCCTAAAACATCTGGGATATATCTGATGGGAAGGCGCAAACATACAAGGAGTTTGCAAAGTTATCATAAGCTAGAGAGAAATTGTGTATGCCAGTTGGGCATCTAACTTGTGAAGTCAACTATCAATTAAATAAATAGGGATTCAGAAGTCGAAGAAATAGAGAGAATGTTCTTCACCATAAGTGATATTTGTTTGAGTGCACTGAATCTGCTTCCAGTAAACAAGGAGTGATAATAGTATTTTCCTGACAATTGAGGCATTCAGGACATAAATGAGTAAATAAATGGTGAAAAGGGCCACATGAACACTTGCCACATTGCATATTCATTTTTAATGTGCAATCCTCAAAAGAAGTTTAAATTACATGCAAGTTAAATTTCCCTTGCTGACTTATTAATGTAATCTAAATTCTAGACAAAGGTAATGATAGAACAATGGAGAATTATTTTGTAGAAGTTAAAAACCTCATAGCCCCTCAAAGCTCTAAGTTCATTTTTATGTGAGTATCCAGGTATGATGCAGAGAGATTACAATCTTATTGTTTTCTCTCCCCCACCACCCATGAATACATAAATGAATAATAAGTTCAACAAATAACACTTTCCTACTGGGTATGTCAAACAAATCATTCTGTATGGTGCTTTGAATTTAAATCAATCAATCTTGGTGCTATTTACCCCACTATGATTTCTGTTTTAACAGCATTTGGAACTGTTATAAATGGCCTTAAGCTGAAAGACTGGAGAATACAAAGTACAATTCTATGCTGTACCTGTCTATCACCTTTGGAAAGCATTGTCTGGATTAAATTAGAATGCAAATATTCTCTCTCCAGGTCACTTTTCTTGAATGGTATGGAGTTATCAGATGGAAACCAATTATGATTTTAATCAGTATACTGGAAACAGTACCCATTTTGACATCATTAATACTGAAATAGAACATGATGAAAGTAGAATAAATAAGCAGTTTCACATTTAGAGGGCTAATATCCCTAATATAAATAGAATTTTGAAAAACTAACATCTGCTCCCTAAACATTTAGTGTATGTTTAAATTGGACAGAGAGCACATTTTTATTGTTCAATTCAAATAGAAATATTCTAGAGGCCACATTGTGCGACTCTGGCCATTTGGATTTTGAATAGTTGTCTTTGTGATTACAAAATGTTAATATGGGGTTCCTTAAATAAACGTCCAAGAATGGAAGGACACTATGATAAGAACAAATTTAAGTTCAAGACAAGTGTATGCCAGCAATGCCTTGACAAAGGCAAATATAGAATATCAATGTTCCCATCCCATAGAACTTCAAGTAAAGATAGATTACTTAAAGTAAGTAAAAGCAGATTTGCATTATATGTGATATTTGTAAATGTTTTTCTATCAGTGATTTGCAGAGGTAGATGAATTGCGGCTGTTTGAGCTGCACTTGGAAAGAACCCAATTGTGAAGCAGGGGACCAGAGAAAGAAGATAAAGCAACTGGTTGCCATTAAATGTTTGGAGGAATACCATCATTCTCTGGAGTGAAGGACTAGACTAGAGCAACCTCACTAGGATGTTTGTTTAGGTGAAAATACACTATTTGATTCTATCTCATTATGTGGATGTATGTTTTACATAATGGTTTAAAGGGAGATTGCTTCAACAGTGTCAAATCCTGCTTTAGCCCCAGTTTAACTTTCACTTTTTATGTAGAAAAAGCTGGGGCAGTTTGATAGCCCTTTTCAGACAAACAGATGTGATGAAAAGACACAACTTTTCTGAGTTACACCTCACTTCAACAAATGGACTGGCTAAACTGGTGTAGGGATTTATATTGGGATGTGTGAGGCAGAGGGATGGAAGACAGGTTAGTTATACACATGCAGATTAAATGTAAAATAGAATACAATTACTTTATAAATCAGTGTTTCTCAAGCTTGATCCATAAGATGTATGGACTTCCTAGCTCCCAGAATTCACCAGACAACCAGTTGAGAAACACTGTAATAGATTAACAATTGTATCAGGGTTTCTGAAACCTTCTGTGATAACTTGAAAACCTTTCAGTATGTGTGAATTCAGCAGTTGCTTGCTGAATTGTGATGGTCAAGTTTCCTTTTACCAAAATGGTTACTTTTGAAATATGTAATGGCATGTCCCAGAAGATTAAAATGCCCTACATTACTTTGTCCTTGCTTGGAGTTCTGATATCAAACATGTGTTCATTTATTCTTTGGAACAAAGTTTGGTCTTTTTTTCTTGTAGAATTCAGAAGGGCTTGATGAAAGTATATACGACCTTCAAAGAAGAGGTTATTTGGCAGAATGATTGGTGACACTTAAAATCTAAACTTATAAAATATAAAAATATATTGCTATATGTAATCTATATGCTATATGTAATCAAGAATATTATTGTTAGTTTCTGTCCCAATGTACAGCCACAATGGCGTATGTTAAACCCAAGGATCTTTTAACTGGGATATGACATACACATAGAAGATTTATGCAGAGTTTGATTTGCTCGTGAAAAATAGTTATTTCTCACTCTTGTTATGGATAAAAATTGTTTCTATGTAGCACTCAGACTTCAAGCATTTTCGTTCATATTTAAGATGAATTAGTTTAAACTTCAAAGTTGCAAAGTTCTATGATAAACACACAGTAAAAACTGCAGGGGATAATATTTAATATTCCAAAGAGGAAAATACTTATCATTTCTAGGACAAGTACCATCACATCAATTTACAATGCTTATATTAATGATAAAAATATAGAAATTTGTGTTATTTATTTATTTATTTATTTATGGGTTTATAAATAAAGAGAAATAGAGAAATAACAAATAAATAGCAAATATCAATGAAAAGTGGCACTGGAAAATTTATGTGGCTAGCTATGGTATGTGGTCTAGGAGAAATTTTGGGTTGAATACAGGAATGATGCATTTGAAATGCAGAGATGATGAGGAAAAAAGAGAATAGTTTACACTTACTTATTATGGGTTATTTATGAGTTGCCTCTAAGATAAAAGAAAACTCAGATTTAGAGCTGTTTAGAGCTGTTTCTCAAATTTCTCAGGTCTTTCAAGACACAGTGTAAAACACCACTATCCACTAAGGAAATGGTGTACTACAGGGCAAATCTATGGGAGATTACTTAAAACTGAGGAGAAATAAAGCTGATAATGGGGTCCCTTCTGCTTTAAACAACAATTGCTAGTAGTTTTAATCCCAACAGTCAGAATTTAGTGTAAGATCTTAGGTGGCAATATCTCATATGTTGTAGAGCAGGGGGCTCTACATGCTGGCTGAGGAATTCTGGGAGTTGAAGTCCACAAGTCATAAAAGGGCCAAGTTTGAAGACCCCTGTTGTAGAGCCTTTAACTGACCACTAAAAGCACAGCTTTAAGCACTCAAGAATCTGAGGGAAGACAAAACATTTTCCAGATATCAAAAGAAAGTACAAAGGACTGACAAGGAAACTACACTGCATGAAGATAAAGTGTTATTTAAGTAACATGATAAATGGCTCACTCTAGGTAGTGGTGCAGTTAAATGAGTCATAGAAAGAAGTGAGTATTCTGGCCTTGAAAATATATCAGGATAACATGGAGATGTGGTTGAGGTATCAAAGTCTTGGTCAATTGAATTGAAAGGTTTCCAGTATGGCCAGAAAGTGATGCTTCATTAGGTAGGCTAAGTATAAGAAACCTTCACTCCTTGCCTCATCCTGTCCATCAGGCCAATCCAACCATCCCCTCGGATTCAAACAATCTCTCAACCCCATTCTCAAGATCCTTCTTCCATAACATCTTTTTTCAAAAGATCCTAATAACATTGTTTCTCATTGCTTCCGTATAAGAAAACCATTGAAAAATAAATATCTCTGCAGTCAGTTGTTCTCCTGATTTCATCTTATTTCATCTTCTCCATTTTCCAACAATACACTTTTTCCTCAGTCTTCACTGAGGGTCAGTGTATTCCATGGATAAACCACACAGCAAACAATAAGCTGTCTTTGAGGCCTCATGGCTTTTGGTTTCTACCTGCTTCAGGGAATGGGACCGTTAACACCCATATAGAGAAAATGAGGCAAAATTATTAGAGAGGAGGGAAAAAAATACCCTTGTTTAGGATTGTTAAGTATTGCAAGAAAGTAAACTTAGGAAACAATATACAATATTATTATATACAATATAATATACAATATAGCAATTTGCAACCTCTGGCACCATTTACCAAGTTATTACTTCTAAGCCTTCATTTTTAATATACTCTCACACCAATATATGTATTGTCCTACCTATATACTTTATAAAGCAGCTGAGGATTGGGAAAAGAAGTTGCCTTTTTCATATGGTCACCCTTTCCTGTTTGGTTGGTGTTTTCCATGTATGAACATATGGCATCTGGGCAGATAAGGGTGTTACCGAGAGTACTCCTTGCTATATCTGAAGACATAAATGTGAAAAAAAAAATCCATGGGTGTTTGTTACCATATACAATGAGGGATCTGCTCAGTGTGTTTCTCACCTTTTGAATTCTTTGCTCAAGCTGGGTTATTGGTTTCTGCTTGAGCTTCCTACTTGTGTTTTATGTCTAAGTTAGGGTTTGTTTCTTATTGCCAACTTGCACAGGAGTTGTGAGTAATTTGCAAAGGCAGCTTGCCTCTGACATTCCCTTTCCTTGAAAGCTAATGTGGAAGACTGGCTAAAATGACAGCAAAATCATTGTGAATGATCTTTTTGAACACGATCTGCCAGTAGTAGGATGGCCACCATGTGAATATGGGGAGAAAAAACAGCTATTATGCTAAGCAAATAGTTTGGAACAAATGTAATCATCTATGTGCCATCAAGTGGCATTGTAGAATAGATTCATATTAAAATCACCTCATCTCTTCCATACTGTTAGCACTGAATCTGGAGCCAGTAGTCCAGTATCCTACTTTGCTTTGCTTTAATATAACAGTTATATTAAAATCTATGTTAGAAAATATATCCTTGGTCTAATTCATCCATTTTGCATTCAGTAAGCATTCTGTAAACATGGCAGTGGTAAAACAGATACAGGTAGTCCTCGACTTACAACAGTTCACTTAGTAATTGTTCGAGTTACAATGGTCCTGAAAAAAGTGACTTGTGACCGTTTTTCACACTTACGACTGTTGCAGCGTCCCCATGAATCATGTGATCAAAATTCAGATGCTTGGCAACTGAGTCATTTATGACAGTTGCAGTGTCTTGGGGTCACGTGATCACCTTGTGCAAGCTCCTGACAAGCAAAGTTAATGGGGAAGCCAGATTCACTTGGCAACCGTATTACTAACTTAACAACCGCAGTGATTCAATTAACAACTATGGCAAGAAAAGTGGTAAAAACGGGGCAAAATTCACTTAACTGTCTCACTTACTGTAACAACAGAAATGTTGGGCTCAGTTGGGGCCGTACCTAGGACTACCTGTACTTTATGGGGATTTTTACACACAGACTCTTCTTTTCCTAAAGGAACGTTTGAGATTAGATCTTCAAATTAACCTAAGGGCCTTTCATGGCTTGAGCCTGCATTAGCCAAAGCTATACTTCTTTCCATATATAATAGTCCTATGTAAGCCCTGAGATTGCAACTGAAGATTTTGCTTCAAGTACCTTCCTGTGCTGTGAATTACTTGGTAGTAAACCTTTTGACTAGCTACAGTGTCGCCCACTCAGAGAAACCTGCTCTGTTATTGTTTTCATACATTTTGATTCAATTTCCTTAAATGAACCTTGTTCTGCTTTTTTCAAACCTTTGATTTCATTGAAGGTCTTTTAAATAATGTATCAGCTTTCTCTTTTTAGCTGTTTTAATGGATGTTTTTTGTTATGCTTCTGGATTGATTTTAGTAATGGTTTTACTGTCCATTCTTCTGAAATTTCTCTCCAAGTGAATTTTATAAATAAATAACATTTATAATCAAGCATTAGAGTCTTGGGGAATAATGTATTTAGCTCATTGATTTGAAAAAGAAGTGCTTCGTGAAAGAATTTATTACAGTCTGTAACTTTTGCATTTTCTTTCTAATTTCAGTATTCATGAATCTGCTCTAACTCAGGGTAATACTGATGGATGTAGCCAATGAAAGCTTATTCCATAATAAATGTGCTAATCTTAAAGGGGCCACAAGACATCACTAGGCTAGATTTCTGCTGATCTGGCATTGCTATATGGCACAAGGACGTGTGTGTAAGGGATGTTCTACTATCTTTTTCTTTTACACTTTCAAGAAATGATTTGGATTTGTACCAATTTTCATCAACTCCTCCAGAAAACCCTGAAGAATTTGTGTGCTTTTTTTCTTTTCTTGCTGAATGTCAAGTTTGCCAGTTGTTTCAAAGGGTCACAAAATTATAGCTGCATTTAGTTATTTCTAAAAGAAATAGTTGCTGTTACCAAGTCCTCAGGGGTGGACCCAGTGGCTAACCTTGTTTGGGTACAGAAGGTAAGCAGTATCATGGGGAAATTGGTAGAAGACAGGTGTAGACCACTATGGTTTGTCCCATGTTTTGGTCTTTGGTGCATCAGTGTTCCTGGTTTCGAGATGCTTATGCTTACTGCAAGTTGGTTTGTAACAAGGTTTGTCTCATCCATGATTTTATTATGGACGAAAAGGCCAACCTGGTATCCATTACCAATGTGGTTGGTTGCAGAGGGGAGGAACTCTCTTGCAGAAGTGTGCTCTTCTCCAAATTTCATGTGTGCCACCAGCCATGATTCCAGGGCTAGAGTGATGGAGTGGTTATTATCATAGAGAACTTTGGTGGCTACCAGGGGTTCTGCTCCACAGATTAACCTTCTGTGGGAAGAATCCATAGAAATAAATATTTTGGGGAATATTGAAAAGGCAGGATATATTTCCCCAAAGTAATAATGGAGAAGATATAAGAAAAAGTCAGAAACCGGTCTCAGCCCCTCCCCCCCAAGCAGAAAACTCAGCAGATGCCAGCTTTTAGAAATGCAAATTCAATAATCCTTTCAGAAAGGTTTGAGCCTTCCAGCTAGGAATTAGGAAAACAAAGACCCCTAAAATCTACATACTCCCACTCAAATTCTAAGACAGGAAACATAATAGGATTAACCCACCAATACCAAAAGGGCACACTCAGACTCAGGTCAAAGTACATGACACAGGAAATACAAAGTCTCAAACAGAAAGAACTCCAAACAAAAGCTCAAGAAGGTATAAAAACCCACCACTCCCAGCTACATGTGTTCAGCTTTCCTAGAGCTATCTTTCTGTCTGGATCTTCTCTTCAATAAACTGCAACCTTCTTTCTAAAGCAGTCTCCATTTTGTTTATTCCCAGCTTGGACTGGATCCTGATGAAGATTTTTCTTTCAACACTTCAATGATATATGGAATGACCTTGGGAGATAGGACAAAAGACACAGCCAAGGGAATACTCAGGTAAAAGGCAGCTGAGCTCATAGCAGGAATGTGGGAGGGACAAGAGGCTCAGATGAGGCTCTCCCTAGATTCTTGGGCTGTAAAGCAGATGGGAGAAGAGATGTACTTTCAGACTTGTAAGATTCTGTTAATGTACCTATACAATAAGATAGAATTAGAACATTTGGTGGTGTTCCTGTTTGGATTATCTCATAAGGCTAACATAACCTGACCTGAGATCCTGTTTGCAAAGTTGGGCTTTAGGGATCAGATGAAATAGCCTTCCTATTTCACAGCTGTTTTCCTGATTAAACTGTTCCATGCTATGGGTAGTGGGGTTCCCCAGGCTTATGGTTCTTGTGGCCTAGATTCTGAGGCACCTTAAGAGTTCATGGTAACTATGTTTGCTTTGATATAGTTTATGGATCTCGTTTATTGACAGTCCATCTCATAGTCACATGCTATATCTGTTTTTTTCTCTCAAGGCACTGACACAATCTGGAACTGGAGAATGTTACCACCAAAGCTTTCCTATGAAAAGATTACATTCTATTAAAACCTTAAGTTGTCTGTATACAGCAATGAAGATATTATATGGTTAGGTAACAAAATGTCTGCAAGCAACCAAGCTCAAGAACACCAAGGACTCCACAATTTAAGCTATCTATATTGTTCTCTATTAAAGGCAGGAATGCACTACTTTCTTCCTGAGACATTGTTTATTTTATCACTCATTTATTTGTTTTTAACAAACAAAAAATAAACCAAAGTCCTTTTTCCTGGTGTAAAATGCTTTACATTAAGGTTTCATAATACCCTTGAGTTTCTATTTTAAACTGCTGTTTAAATTGGAATAAAAGTAAAACCTTGGCAGTTTAGATAATTCACTTCATCTGGTGGCCAGCTATGTTAACAATCATATCATATGCTGGTGCTTACATGAGATGAAAGGCATCCCTGGGGCACTGGAACTGCATTTTAGAAGCAGAGTGAAAATACAGTTATAGTCTGTTTCATCATTTCATTCGGCAAAATGATAAATTATTTTAACTGGAATCTGAAAGGTTAGACTGTGGGTTATTTTGGGCAGATTAGGTTTGGAAAACTGAATGTCAATTGTTGATCAGTATTCTGGACAGGACATGTTCAGCACAATGTCAACAAATTGTCTTTATTCCAGCATATTGAGCCCTTGGAGGAAATGGCATACTGTTAACATATGAATAACATCACAGCCTCACAATGCAAGATGGATTTCAGCCTCCTGAGATAAAATGCAAGAACTTCACCCTGTGCATCCAAGCGCCTCTCCTGACCCCTTTTATTCTAAAAATCCTGTAGCCTGCTTTAACCCCAGCAGCACAGGCCAGCTAATTCTCTGCAAAAAAAACCCCAACAACCTCAGGAAGGTGCATTTTATTGTCACATTCATCAGCAAGTGGCATTTTCTTATACTAAAGATAAAAGGCTTATTTGATTAAAAAACAAAAAGATTGGAAAGTAACAGAGCAGTGAGCAAGTACATTTTTCAGCTTCTATGATCTTAAATGTTGGAAGGTGATACCCAAATTAGGAATTCTGTCAAGCAGAACATTTGAAAACGGTAGCACATCTGCTGTTAGATATTATGCTGAAATGAGTATGGGCAAGCCTTTAGCTTCCACCACCCTTCACCTCTCTCTTCACAATCAATTATTTCCATGTCATCTCTGGTAAATACTCTTAAATCTAAGCCTAATTCTAAAATTAACCCAATTTTAAGTGTAACCAAGAGATAAACTAGTTGACATAAAAATTCTTTGCTTCTGGCTTTATTTTATTTCATTAAATGCCTGTTTTCCCTGCCTCTGTACACAGGCACAAATAAAGGGCTGGAAAGAGGATTAGCCCTCCATCTCCCTGGTTATAATAACTCAGATCCTTATTGGCCAATTGAGGGGAGAGGAGGAGGAGGAGGAAGAACATTCTAAATTTGCTGGGTCACCAATTTGCTGGGTCACCTTGCTTTGTACTTATGCCTTTCTGTATTAGTGTCTATACTTCTTGAAAGCAGCCAATGACTCCTGTGTTCCTTCAAGATAAGCAACATTCTAGAATGGAATAAATGTAGCTTTCGTTACTATGAAACTAGGATATCAGTTGTTTATTTTTGAGAGTCTCTGGCCACGTCTCTTGATGAAAGGGGTTTCTTGCCTCTCCCTTCCCCTTCAGATCCTTTAAAAAATGCTAGTTTGAGGGCATTGCTAAGATAAACCTATGAAGAGATTTTCAGTCTTTGTTTTCAGCAACTGGACAGAACCGTAGATGTTCTGGATTGTTTTTAAACTGTTTCGGAGCATTTGGACATTAAAAATAGAGGCAATGTGAAAGCACCCCATATTTCTTATATAGAATTAATATTAAGCTATACTGAACATATTGTGTGAGTATAATATATATACGTAACAGATGTATTTATCACTAATATATTAATTACACTTGTGCATGCCTCACTTAAGATACACAGAAGATTTAAAAATGTTTCACATGGGCCAAAAATCTTGTCATTCAGCTGGTAAGAACCAACATCAGAAGCCACACCTCCTAGTTATTTTATTTATTTATTCACAGGACCTGTACAGCCATTTATGATTCTAGACAGCTCATTAAAAATCCATTAAAATAATGATAAAAATAAAAGTACCCTTCCAACAAGGTGCCAAACCAAACAGACTTTTGGCTCAACCCTCATTCTGGTCCAACATTTGTGAGGAAAAACCAGGTCTTCCTGGCCTTCTGCAAGACTAGAATGGCTGATCTCTTGAATCTTGGGTGGGAGGCTATTTTAAGTCACCAAAATCATCAAAAGGCATATCTCTGCAGTCTCACCCGGTGACAACATTTAAGGGACAGGACCTGGAACATGCCCATCCTAACTAATCTTGTAGGGCAGGGTGATATGTCCTCACAAAAAATCTGGCCTTGTACCATGTAGGACTTAAAGGCAATAACCAGCACCTTGAACTGAATCCAGAAGCAACTGGAATCCAGTGCAGCTCGGATGGCAACATTATAATTTGAGTGAACTGTGGGGCATCCAAAACAGCAATGTGGACCAGGTTCAGCTTTCAGATGGTTTTTAAGGGCAGCCACATGTGAACGTGTTGCAGTAACCCAAACAGGAGGTGACTGAGACATAAACAACTGTGAGCAAGGCCTATAATTAAAATCCTCCATAGTTATTCTTCAAACTAATGATAAATCAACACGGAATGATTTGTGTGAATACCTAAATGAAGATGGTAGACTGATTGCTTTTAAAAAGAGAAATGTTCTTATTGACAATCCAAGTAATGTTTCATGTAGATCAGGTGGCAGAGAATAAGTTAACTATTTGGTTACCTTTGAGATAAATACAGCCACAAAAAAACTTCAGGGCTAATCATTCCCAAGTGATATGCCATGTATAAGTCAAAAGAGAGGAGATCAATGGAATAAAGAAGACCATCAGGCACACTCAACAAAGGATATGGATGCATTGGAGTGCAATGAAATGATCATATTTTCAAACAATTCAAACTGTTGCAAGAAATTAATATGCCTGGGATTTTTATTTATTTATTTATTTATTTATTTATTTATTCATTCATTCATTCATTCATTCATTCATTCATTCATTCATTTATTCATTCATTCATTTATTTTATTTGCCACCTATCTCATTTTGAAATGATAGGGAAACTTTTCCCCTATGAATAAATTAAGTAATTTGGTGGAAGTAGTATGTTTTTTTTTAAGCTAACCAGGCTTCCAGCAAATAAAGAGTTTGCTTCATATCTCTGTGTTGGGTACTATTAAATGGATGATTTGGCCAACAGGCAAATAGGGATTGGCGAATCTGAATTTAAATTCTTTCATCTTCTTCTTGGCTTGCTGAACTTGAGTCAGTTTTCAATGTTCATTGTAAAATATGTATGTATTTTGATATAAACTGCTTCAAAAATGCATTTTTGCCTTTTGTAGACATTTTTTTAAAAATTTATCCACAACTCTCCAATGCTGTCCATGTATGTGCATGTGCATTTATTAAAAGAGGCAAGATGATGGTGTTCAAATGGTATATGATGACACACATACAGTACATATTTATTGCAATTGCTATGGCTACTGTCTTGTCTTTCTGAAATTCACAAGGACACTGCTGTAACTTTCACTAATGTATACATTTTTCTACAGTTTTTTAAAAAATATCTGTATGGAATTTGAAAACAATTTTTATTTTAAAAAGTTATTAGTGAATTTTGATTGTAGTGCTAACCCGCTATATTATATATAACTAAATGTTCTCTCATGCATTAGTTAGAAAGTGTAAAATTAGGTGAATTCCTATTTAAAACTAAATCAAATCAATTTCCTCGTCTGGTTAACCCAAGGGAAATTTCTTAATATGCAAAAGCAGGAGCAAGGTTTCAATGAGACTGGCCTTCATTAGGTATCTATAGTAAAATGTAAGTTTATATTGTGTCTGTAGCAGATTTACCTAATTTTATGTTTTATGTTCAGTGTATTTCTTACTTCTAGCACTGCTGTCTCTTCCATAAGATGAGAAGATACAAGAAGTGTTATAAAAGAAAGCTCTCATCTCTCTTGTCTTGATGCAGAAACAAGCTCACAAAACAAGGATTTACTTTCAATGTCCTTCTGACAGTGAGAAAATCTATCTCTGTGGGAAGCTGTTCTAATATTGAGCTGACATCTGCTTGGACAGGTGCCCCTTTAAACACCCCACAGCTCCAAATCTGTTATGATTGGACCTTAGTACACTGAACTAGGCTTTCCATTGGTTCTTATTGTTTGAATCAGCAGGAGGCTGAAGAGGACAAGATTGCGGTTCAGTGAGGTGTTGAGAAAACCACAATCTTGTCAATCCTTTTCCCTGCTGTCATGACAAATGGAACTAAGAGGAGAAAGCGTTGGAATGGCCGATACATCATGATTGCACGAAACTCTCCAGCCAAGAGTGCTACTATCCAAATGGATGAAGAACATTATGAAGTGATGTTACAGCCCTTATTCTGAACGTTTGAAAGATCTAGTTCATTGTCTTCCTGGTGACATCCTGTTAAAATGCAACATATTAAAAGTGGATTGATATATGTGTCATTTTAGGGATTGTTGCAGGAAAACAAGAGAAGGAATTGCAAAAGTAAAAATACTTTGTCAGTTAATAATTGTAATGCAGTATCAGATCTTAATTAATCAATAACCCATATAAATTAATAGGCTGGGTAAATCTACTGGATGTTTTCCACTCCCTGAAAAAATTCCCCCTGAGCTGACATATGCCCGTGAGCTTAGAACTTGGCAATAAGATGAACTAATGCTCATGCCTCCTGTAGAGATGCTCATACCATGTTGCAATTAAAACACAATTATAACTGTCCCCAAATAATTTATTTCTAATTTTAACAGCAAATGACACAAAATATTAAATGATATAATATAAACTGAAATGTTAATTTCAGTTTAGAAATAGATTTACTTGGAAGGATGCCTTCAGCATAACATTAATGTCATAAGAGTGCATAGAGTAAAAACCAAAGAAAATGTTGCTGTTGAATCAGACATTCTGATATAATTAGCAATGGTGTCCTTGCATCACTAGAATAACAGGTGGAATATTCCCTTCCCCCCCTTCCCCTGCATATTGCAGCTCTCTGCTACTCCAGAGAGTATCCTAAACCTCAGAATCAATTTCCCAGGAAGCACTGTTTGCTGCATCATGCATAGATCAGGGGCAAAAATGCTGCTTTAGCTTGCTTGCATAGATTGAAATACTTTGCACTAATACAAGCATGGACAGCCTGTGATCCACAAATGAATATAGATCACAGCACCTATTTTTGCAAAAAAAAAAAAAAAAAAGAGAGAGAGAGAGAGAGAGAGAGAGCAACAACATCCTCCACCCCC
>NW_015387592.1:545637-569699 GCF_001527695.2 Protobothrops mucrosquamatus
TTTACCATTAAACATAAGGCTTTATTAAAAATACCATATACTGTAAATGTTTTATTTATACACCACTGTGTATCTTCCCTGTATTATACTAAGTAAGGACAAAGTGCAAAACAATAGAAGGATAGAATCAGGCCCAAGGCAAATATATCATATTCCATTGTTTTATAAAATGTTGGATACCAATTGTTTTAAAAAGCTATTCTGTGGTGTTTATGGTATGAGATTATTTCTGTTTCATTAATAATAAGCTAAGACATTGTAAGCTGTCAGTAAGTATGCTCCATACTCTAACCCTCAACCTACCCCTTATCTGAACAACAGAGAGGTAAGTTTGGGAAACAGAAATATTTGTAGACATAAGGATATTTTTGAATTGAAAGGCTAAAGTAATTTTATTGCTAGATCTTGCCAAACATTTAGGTTGAAAATATACTAGGATTTTTTTTAATTAGAGAAGAGTGATATGATCATATCTTTTTATATCTCCTCCTCACTTGATGCCTAAAAATTCAACCATAGATAGGGAATTAATTTTTAACAACGAGGTTTCTCTTAATGATAGTTTCCATTAAGAAACTGATAGCACAGCATCTTTCTATGGTAAATTAGAGTTTCACTAAATCATTAAGATTTGGTTCCATTGCTATAATATTGATTTTTGTGTTAACAAGTAGAAAATGCTAATTGTTTTCATAAAATGGCTTAATGGTTTATTGGTTGCTTTAAATGGTTATGTTACTTTCTGGAATGGCCAACTAGCCAAGTTATAAGACGGCAACATATTGTGATGTTATTGTTTATTTTGTTTTCATTGGAAGAGAGCATGCCAAGGATATATCTAGCTCTTTGTATGTCACAGAACTAGAATGTTACAGGGACAACATTGCCTGCATAATTCTTATCTTTCACATAGGATTAGAGCTCACCACCCAGAGTTCTTTTTGGTAGATGGACCGCCCGTATAAATCTATTAAATAAAGAAATAGATTCAAAAGGGATATGTGATGAAAGACTGCCCGAGACTTCTACTTTTCTATTTATGGACATGACTTCCAGGATTTGTGTATGTAGTTATTTCTTCTGGTGAAAGACTTCTATCTGGTAAAGGTAATTTGGGTGTCACCATCTGTTCTTCAATGAGAAAATTCCTTTCATCTGGAACTCTAGAAGAGCAGAATAAAATTTCCCCTTTCTCAAGCAAAAAGCTCCAGTTTATCAGAGTAAACAGGTTCGGGAAATTTTAAAATTTGTGCTAATAGTATAAATTCAGCACTAGAGTTAGAAAAAAATGAAAGATTTTTATTTTAATAAATGCAGCAAAGTGAAAGTTGGAGATTACAATTGCTGAACCAAATAGTGAGGAGATCTAGGTTAGGGCTGTCAAACTGCTGGCCCGTCGTCCAGACGGGTCACGAGGAAACTGCGCCCACCCCATTGCTGGCAATGGGGAAAAAGTTCTGATATGTTGTGCGACGTCACGTGACGTTGCGAGTTTGACATGTCTGGTCTAGGTCTACCGACAAGTGCTAAAGTAGAAGAAGAGTTAGATTAGGCTATTGTAGCCAAAAATCAGTCAATTTGGTAACATCTTTATGGATTAATTAATTGTATGAAAAAATTGTAACCTTTCATGAGTATTTACAAAAGTTTATGCCATTTAATAAAAAAAGTGTTAATTTGAACAGGTGTGACCAACCTCCTTTTAACTCAAGTGTTGTCAGTCACTAGTCTGAACAAAGCAGAAATCAAAAGAAATCAAACAACCATGAAGCCTGTGCCTATATTTTCCTTGTCAACTTTACTCTATTGATCCATTTCTCCTGAACTTGCAGGCAAAGGACCTGAATATCAAAGAAATCTACTCCTAAAGTCTTTGCTGCCCTTGGCCTGCAGACTAGAATAAAAAAAAAATGAACAGCCCATCTTTCAGAAGTGGAGAGTAGATTTTTTAAAATCTATGGATCAAGAGTCACCTTCTAACCTACTTTCCCCTGAATGCATTACAAACACTCAAAGATCTCCTTCTTTTTCTAGGTACAAAATGCATTCTATATTAAAATGATTTTCATGGTGGTCTTCATATTTTAAGTTTGATAGTGTTTGATACTGTCCCATAAAGTTGTCAGCTTTTAGAAGGGCATACTTTGTGAACCAATAAACTTCAGAATGCATTGCCCTCTAGAACACTTGTGTAAGAAATAACTGGATTTTAAACATCCTTTTATGATATTGAAAGTCACATCCACAATACAATTGTTGGAGAGATTGTTGGAATTAACAGCCTATTAGCATGATGAGTTATAAGCAGCCTTTTCAAAGTGCAACAATGTGAGCTTTGTGATTACAGTGCTCTTTCCCCTCTTACCCCCTTGTGTTTGACAAATCTGAGTTTCGGTTGTTTCAGATGCTATTTTTCTGAAACTGCAAACATATTCTCTTACAAAAAGGCACTTGATTTTACAGGCAATTGGTCCCACAATGCTTTCTTGTACTAAAGCATTTAAAATAACGCTTTTAATAGAATTTTAATTTGTATTTGCAAACAAACATCTGCAACTACTTAGAAATAATTCAATTGCAAAAAGAAAATGCTTGTTATTTCTTATTAATGGTCCTTGTGAATCAAATTCTTCACATCACTATTTGATGCAAGAGCCACTAGAATTATTATTTTTACTTCAGTCTTATATCCCCAGGGTACATTTTAAATTTGGTTTTGTAGCAGTTTAGTTTTAAAACAGTCAGAGTTGCCTCGAACTGTGAGATGGGCAGCAAATAAATTTAACAATAACAATAACAATAATTACAAAGATCTGCAAATAGAATAACTGTTGCAATAGAAAACAAAGGTAGTACCAATAGTAATAGATGCCTGAGTGCAATCCCAGAATAACTGGAGCACCATTTGAATACCATCTGCATCAACAAAATCACCATTAGTCAATTGCAAAAGACAGATATACATGGAACAGTTTACATCCTGTGACAATAACTTTAACACCATCAAACATCACTCGCTGTCTATCCCAGATTCTTGGGAAGGTCTGGATAGGTGGATAAAAATGCCAAATCCAATCTGAACATTTTGCTGACTGTGCGACAAACCATAATAATACTATTCACTTGGTCAATACATGTTTATAAACAATGATGATCTGATTATTTGATTTGTCACTTGAGGATGGTTAATTCCTACCCTCAACTTAAGATATACAGTATGTTTTCTGCTTATGCTGGTAGAATATATAAGAGAGAAAGTGGTTACTATATAGTTTATTAAATACTTTCAGGAAAGGATAGTGAAGGGCTTTCAACAAAACATTTAAAAATCAGGAAGTCAAAATTGTTTTTTTGCCTTCTTCAACTGCCTACTGTGTGCATGCCTTCAATGTAGATCTCTGCTGTATATGAATGTTCCAAGGGGTTGCAGGATGCCATCAATGACAAAGGAGTTCAGTTCCAGGCATGATCCAACCATTAAGCAGAAAGATAGAAGCTGCAGTAAGAGCAGTCCCATGGATAATCCTCCAGAAGTTCTTTGTCCAGTTCCCTGTGGTTGAAGGAGAAAGATGAATATAGCTCTCAGAAATGTTGGATACTATATATTTTTTTATTAATTAAACACAGGATAATTTGGTTTCAGAACATACAAATGTTCAAACTTTGTAACTTCATACATTTCAAAGGCTTTCTTATAATTACAGCTATTTTTATCCAGACCATTTCTTACTAACTCTAAGACCAAATGAATGAGAATCTTTCTCTTTTGTCACAGTTTTGTTTTGATTGTTGAAAAATATTGCAAAAATACTTCAATTAGTCAATGAATCAATGGACTATGGTTTAGATTATCCTATTGGAAAGTGTAACAAATGGAATATTTTCTCTGCCATCCCTGTATATCATGCTGCCATCCAGATAGAACTCATCAGATAAACTTTATTATATTCAATGAATGTTCCCAGCAAAGATAGCCATAGGTCTGTTTTAATTTTCTCACTAACCCATTTCTGTGAATGGTAAGCTCCAAAAATAATTTCTAATCCTTGGAGATGTCCACTATCCAATGAAAATAAGTGCTTTAGCACTGTGTGCTATCATACAAATACACACAGGTGCACAGAGACACAAATACTGTATGAATATAACACTATAATTATGTGTCACAATTATTTTCCTCTAATTTTGGGAGAGAATAAGAATATAGGTTTGGAATCCAATCCCTTCACCAATGGAAATTTTTAGGTTATTTTTCTGAAACTGATTTTAATCCATTTAATGGCACTATACTTACATAGACATTAACCTTTTAGTTGACTTACTAATATCTAGAATTAATTTTTCAAATTTAATAAGCTGGCATTTAATACCTTGGATATTATATTTGGAAGAGAACGAGATGTGTGTGCACACAAAGTGACAGTCTACCAGCTGGTAATCAGGAGCTCTTAATAACTTAGCAAACTTCAACCCAAGGAAGAAATTTAATACAACCCAGCTGAATATTTTTTATAGTCTATTACATCTGGTATATTGGGTTTTTTAAAACCTCCTCAGGGGAACTATGCTTTAGAATAAAGCCTTTGCCAAGAACCATACAAAAACACTCGCAACTGAAGAGTGAAGAAACATTTTGTGTTCAAAGGATTTATTAATGGCAAACATCTCTCAGCATTATAAAACTTAAGGATTAAGGAGGTCCAATTGTTGAATGTGGTTGCAAATGAACACCACATGTTTATCTGGATATAGTCTGGAAGGTTTTATTTCATTTGCTTTCCCTTAAATTTAAACTGGTTGCTCCTATCAGATTGATAACAAAGGGAAGGAAGGAAGGAAGAAAGGAAGGAAGGTTCTCCATTTTCTTATTAAGGATAAGTGTTATCTTATGGATATTAATTACGAAGTAGCCAACGTTAGAGGCATATCTAAAATATGAATAGAAAATAAAATGTTTTAAGAGCATGTTTTGAAGCTACTTTGGATCCCCATTTGCAAAAGCTTGTGTTTTAGAAAATTCAGTTGTTACTCAATTTTCTTGAGAGCTGGCAGGAAGGATAAGTGTTTTGAAAAATAAACATGTGGCAGTTGAGGAAGATGTTGGCTTTGGGATGCCTGATGTTAATTATGATATAAAATAGATTTAGCACAGAATCCATTAATTCCTTAACTCTGTTTGGTGACAAGTTATGGCACATTTATTCAGATTTTTGCTATAAAGTGCAGATTGTCTTAATATTTTTGTCCCCTTATAGGCTGAGCCAGAGAGACAGCTGTTTTCTCCCTTACAGTAAAGCACTAGACGCATATTAAAACTGTTTATTGGCTGTAATCCAGAAAAATAAGAAAGCATACACCTGTCAACTCTTGGCAATCAACAGGTTTTTAAAAAAACTAAATTACTAAATTTGTTTCCACACCATTCTTTTCCTGATAAATAAATCCCTGGCTTCATTTTTCTCTCTCCATTATTCCTCAAAAGGCTTAAATATTTCCCTTGAGGCATGAGAGAATTAAGCTATGTTACTACTGCTTCCCATAGCTTGCTTTTAGAGAAGATCAGATTTCATGCCAAGTTTGTTTTATCACTTCTTTCCCCTTCCCACCCCATCACTACTAGTGTTTTGTATTTGTTACATACAGTTCCCTCTTTCCCAAAAACAATTCAAAAGACCTTGTAGCAAATAGTTAATACTTGTGGAATAACATCCAGATTATTTTCCCAATCCATGATAATGTTGTATTTCTAGATCACATTCTTATGAATTATCTTTTTCAATAGTTCAGCATAGTGTTTTATGCATTTAATACAGTATGCATTGATTAAATAACAAATGCTTTGCACTGAAATGTTCATCCTGGTATTCCATGATATGAGTAAGTGAAGGTGAAACTTTCACTTGATATGATATGAGTAAGTGAAGGTGAAACTTTCTGTGTTTCCTACCTATGGTCTGAAGCATAGAGCTGTTGTTTCCTTATTAAAGTGAGCTTACCAAGATGATAATACTAATGGAGGACATGAAGATAGTATTATAGCGCAATTCTGGATTTCCTAGCTTGCCACCAGATAAGTGGTGGGATTCAAATATGTGAACAACCGGTTCTCTGTGTGGATGCTGCTTCCGGAAGTACATTCTGGGCCTGGGCAACAAAAAATTAGCTACCAGTTCTGCCGAAGTGGTGCGAACTGGCTGAATCCCACCACTGCACCACATTATTAATTTATGTAAATAAAATTCCTCCATAAAGCACTGGAAGGAATATAGTCCAGCAAAAATCAGGTCATTTAAAGCTTTTGCTCTTCCTGAACTTCTTTCTCTGTTTTACAATTGCCCTTCCAAAGTTAAAACCCCTATTTGGGAATTCTCCTGAAAACATCTTCTTACAAAGGATTATTGGAAACTTTGAAGATAATCATCTGAAACGATCTATCAGACATTTAACAGAAAAGAATTAAAATGAACATTAATTATTTTATCCTGGGGGTCTACAGGATCCTTTCTTTATATGTATCACAGATGCAAGATTTTGATTGTGTAGTCATGGTCACCATCTTTTGTGACTTTCCCTGCAGGTCTTCCCACTTAAGCTAGAACAGAACTGCTGAGCTAGATCAGTTGAGATTCTCCCAGTCAGAGGCTGTTCCCCTTCATTGTATTAAACAGTTTGCATTAGCTTGACCAGGCTTATAAAAGCCACTATCATTTTTTACTTTCAAAACATCACTTTTTAAATAGGGCAAGCTGTTAAGGGAGGGTTTCTGAAACTTCAGGACTATTGTAAGAGTATTGCAAGCCCCATAACCTTGCTTCCTCAATCTTAGATCATAAACCTAAGAGGAAATTTGAAGAAGAATTCCCTTTATTTTGGAATATGATGAAGGACTTCCATTTAGAATTGCTCTCCATTTAAATCCTGCCATAGTAAGATCTAACTTCAACATGGATGACACCAGCATACTGGTTTGAAGCAGGGGTACCTGATATGTTGGTCACATAAAAGTCACTGTAAATGCAGCCCACAATGTTCTGGGACAGCTGGCAGAGTTGCAATTCATTTGAATCTGTTTTCACTCTATGCTCTGATATCTGCAAAGGATAGTTCTGTTCTATTGTGTTCTGTTGTGTTCAGTCTATCTATCTTCACAAAGAATCACTCGATTCATTTCCTGGCCAAAAATTGGCACTTCCCCCCATCTCATGTGGTTCATTAGAAATCATTCAGAGATAGGGTTTTGCCTAGATTAGCAGTAAAAATAATTTAGATTGTCTGTGCGGTATGGAAATAATGAGAGTTTAAAATGAGAGCAACTAAAAATAAGAACTCAAATATCCCATAAATGGTTGTAAAGAGAGAACAATTCTGGTTTATTTCAAGCAAAGAACAGAAGTCTAAACCAACAATCATTTTCAATATAACTGCATGCATTGCATAAATGAATATAGTATTGCTCATTATAGCATCATGTTTGGGTTACAATAAAAGGACTAATATTTTATTTGTCTAGAACTAAAAAATAAAATAAAATGACTAAAGCACATAGTCATATACATAAATATATATACATTGTATGCACATACACATATCCAGTCATAAATATCTATTTAGTATCCATTCAGATCTCTTCATACAAAGAGGCAATCTGTCAGATAAGCACAAATACTAGAAAACTAAATATTTAAAGGTGCTCTAAGCAGCAAATTCCCCCATGAAGAACTTAATTTATCATGGTACACAGAAACCCAGAAGAAATTCAAGCTTCACTCTATTATTTTCACAGGAAAAGAGATTCCTTTTCAGACTAATATCTTGAAGTATAGATATGAATTCATCCTGTTGATGAGGCTTTAGTGCTTGAGGCCATAGAGAACAGTTACCAAGAGTGTGGTCTAATTTAATGCTCTAGTCAACATATTTCTTTTTCTAAGCCCATGTAGAATTTTGAGCTGGTAAACTATTTTGGCAGTCAGAATGTATAAAAGTTTTATTAGTTTATAGTATATGATACAATGAAAATACAAAAGTAACTAGTGGAAAAGAAAAAGAAAAAAAAGGCATTTATTTCTGACTTCCTTTGGTGCAGCAAAGTAAAGTATCAACTTCAAACCTCAACTTTTTTACTTTTACAAAATAATATAAGCCAGCCAGTTTGATAACATCAAGTCCATCTAATTGGTAAAACCCAAAATGAAAATTTCATTTTTTTCAACCTCAAGCACAAAGTCTAAAAACGGTTTCCATGTGGCAATAAAAATGTTCATATTCTTTTCTTTAATCACTACACTCAGTTTAGCCACCTCTGCTAGCTCCATCAGCTTTTGTAACCATTCCTCTGTTGTGGGAATCAATGTAGTCCTCTATTTATGAGTGTAGAGTAATCTTGCTGCTGTCAACATATATAACATCAAAGTTCCATATTTTTTTTCCAGGTCTTTGTCCATTAGCCCCAAGAGAAAAGTCTCTGGTTTTCTTTCTATATTCACTTTAAGAATTTTTCTGTGTTAACATTTGAATCCTACTCCAATATTTTCTTGCTTTATCACAAGTCCACCATAAATGGTAAAAAGTCCCTTCTTTACCTTTACATTTCCAACATTCATTTGAAATACCTTTATACATTTTTGATAACTTGTCTGATGTTGAATACCAATGGTACATCATTTTGTAAAAAAATTCTTTTAAATTATAATTTAATGTAAATTTTAATCCTTTATTCCACATATTTTCCCATTATATTGTACCCCAAATTCCTTGCCCACTGAGTCATATGTTTTACTTGTTCATTTTCCAGATTTAAATTCAATAATATTTTATAAACTTTAGCAATAATAAGTTCATCACTACCTCACAGTCAATGCATGAAAAGAGCTATAAAGGATTACCATGAGGCTCCATGTTACATAATTTTATGTGTTAGGGAAACGTTTGGACCAATATTGTATAAGTCAGAAGTGTAGTTCCTAATGTCTTCATTATACAAGGAAAATCAGCAAGAGGTCATTGAAGTGTTGACTGAAACATCAGCAAATTTTAGCATATTGTAGTGTATAAACTCTACCCTGATTTGGTAGACAGTGGTCTGCAATTAGAAAATTATTTTTGTAGCAGAAAGCTGATAGTTTCCTGAGCCAAAAAAGCCCTAAATTTATCTTAGGTATATTATCTATAACAGCTGCTATGAATAGCTTTAGTCTCTTTCATGCTGGATGGAATAGCCTAATAGAAAGCAGTAAGGATTAGGATGAATTGGCCATTTTTATTCAACAGAGTTCCATTCCAATTATTAGAATGCTCAGTGTAGCCAAGTGAGAGAACTAGTTCTCAGTTGTGTATGTCTGGTGTTAGCAGATATGACACAGCTTTCACCTTCATCTGTAATAAATCCTACATCTCAGACACAGCTCTGAGATACTCAGAGACTTGCCTTGTTAGTGAATATCTTTATCTCTGGGAGATCACTTTTACTTGTCAACAAAAGGAGAGATGAAGAACTTGAAAGGTATGGAGGTCTTTTCCCCTCTTGTTTAGAAAGCAGAAAAATGCACAGAAATGGAAACATTTGAAGAAGATAAAACAGTCAACCAATTTATGTTAGAACATAAATGCCTAATTAGTTACCAAGATATCTGAAGTAGACAATGTTGCATTTCAACAAGCTCACTGTAAATTACTAAGCTTTCTAGATATCCTAAGCTTTCTAGGAATAGAAACAGTAAAAGATAAGATTGTAAGTAACCTTCAGAAGTATGTTAATTTGATTTTGCTTCATGCTTTGCTACATAATTCATGCAGTACATTAGAAATCAAGGATGGAAATCATATATACTACTTTTATTTTCTCAAACTAATTATTGGTCCAAAGGAACAGATAAGTTATGGGGCCCATCAAGGTTCACCAATATAATATAATATCAAATGCCTGGATAACAATATAAGATTTAGCCTTTTTGCCACAATATTGAGCCATGAATAAGTACTAATGTGGGATTGAACAATAGATCAAATAGAGAATATATATGTGATTTATTTATGTGATACACTACTATAGTTAAAATATCTTGAAAATGGAATGCCACCACCCATAAACCTATGTAGTAATGATGGATATGGGAGCTCTAGAACAGTTTAGCTCAATCTAAACTCAATCTAAACCCTAAGGTCCACATCATATTTGCAAGCTGTGTCGAAGCATTTGTGGACAAAATGGCCTGTTTTGTATCCAGAATGATAAAAAAAAACCCCACACAATAAAACAGTGCTCAGATGCATGGAAATTCTATGTGGATCATATTACTATCACTAAGTGATGCAATGTTAGGGATATTTTATGTCTGAAAAAAATTAGAATATCTGGCCTTGAAAATTCAACTTTGCATAGCAAAAAAGTGGAAAAGTATGAAGGCTTCAAGAATATGGCATGCTCAAATTACATCAACTTAGATTATACTTGTTTAATAGGCTATGCCCAAAATCTGGTTAATGAATGTGTGCATACCAACATTTAATTCCCCTCATATGCAATTCTTTAATCAAAATCTTAAGTGTACCATGCCAATCATGGTAAGAGTGGCCACTATTTGAGAACTGAACAAACTGAAATTTGAAACCTACTACAAATTTCAATTTCTGTAAACTTAACATGGTGAAGGCTGTTAAAATGGAGGTGTGTATGTATATATTAACCAGACTTTTGGTTTACCCTGTCATGCAAACACTGTCTTTGAGGGGGAGAAAGGCTTCTCCGATGTTCATTTAATGATCTACTTGGTTTAAATAGAAGCTCTGCAGTTGATGCATCTGATACCTGGTGAAAATCTATTTCTGAAGTCAGATTGCATTGTAAAAATCACTGTGTATGTGGCATGTTTGTATGTGTGTGTATCAGATGCATGTATATCAGATGCATGAGAGTGTTTGCATGACAGAGTAAACCAAAAGTCTGGTTAATACATACATACATGCATACATACATACATACATGTGTGTGTGTGTTGAAGCTTTTTTTTAATGCCTGTGTAATCTAAGTGGCCTCAAATGGAACATGGTGACTAATCGGCTTGCCTGCCAGTCTGCTTCATTTCCAAGTTATTCTTCTGGAAACAAATTGACAGGCAATGTATTTTTCACTGGAGGAGAATGCTAATGCCTCCTAGATCTATGGCACTCAGATGTGGCTTGGGACGTGCAGAGGATTTACTGAATTCTCCTCTAGCCTCTAAAGCTTTGTTTGTAAGGCACAGTCTATTTTGTCGGAATCAATACAGTGACATTTGAGAATGTAAACTGTGCAACTGGAAATTGTGTGCGTGTGTGTACACATGCATATGTGTGTGCATTAAAAATAGAACAAAATGTGAAAAGCTTTAAAAAGAAGCATATGAGCATTGTCCAATCCGAGTGGCTTGTACAGCTCTGTCACATTCTGCAGAACAAACAGCTATTAAAAATCCAAGCACACAAAGCATTACGAGCTTAGTACTGACAAGCAGTGTCAACACCCTGTAATTAACAAAGGGTGGTATAATTTATAAAGAATGTACTGTGTGATTTAGTTCCCCATGAAGGAAGAGGGGGAAGGAAAGAACCAATTGTTAGTTTAGGAGATTCAAAAGCAGTTATCTCTAGATGTAAACATCATGTCCTCCCCCCCCCTCCATTTTCTCTGCATTTCCTTTGCTTGAGACAAAAGACTTTTTATTGTTTTGTCTCCAGTGTTGCCATCTCTAGCAACATTGGATCATGAGGGGATAACCTCTGCCCTCGTGTCTCTGTATTTATTGGAAAGGTACAGCTTTGGCAGATTGCTTTTGCTGTGAATAATTAAACAATTCTGAATGCTCTGCAAAACTTGAATAGGGATAGTTTTAGTGCTGGTAATATGGCAACTAATGTGATGCCTTTTACTCTGGATTCAGACCAAAGGCTTTAGCTGAGATACTGAGAGCAGCCTGAAGGGCATCCATAAATAATTATCATACAGACAAGAAGCTCTTTTATGTTTTTCTGTTGTGTGATTATCTCCAAGACAGTATAAACTTTTCCATCCTTATTCCTTCTCAGTGGCAGCTCTACACAAAGAGGTTGGCCTCTGGACTACAGCTATAACAACAGCAGCAGCAATGACTGTCTCCATTAAACAACTGAAACAGAGAGACCTGCCCCAGCTTTCTTTTCAGATATGAACATTTCAAATATCTTAATTAGAAATGTATAAGCTGCAGGGTTTACAAGAGTTTCCAAGGTGAATTTAAAAATTTTCATTAACCAAAATAAGGCGGGGGGGAAGTTGGATTTGAATATGTGCACACAGCTCCATTCTGTCTCACCAGGATCAGGACGTTGTCTGTGCAATCTTATTCTCTCAGCAGCTTGTTCAGTTTTCACTCTTCCACTAATTCTGTTATATGATCACACTCAAGAAATGGTTTGATTGCTGTAGTCCTCGACTTACAACAGTGACCATTCAAAGTTACAACGGCACTGAAAAAGTGACTTATAACCATTTTTCACACTTACGATTCTTGCAGCCTCCCGTTGGTCATGTGCTCATAATTCGTATGCTTGGCAACTGGTTCATATTTATGACAGTTGCAGTGTCCTGGGATCATGTGATCAGCTTTTGTTACCTTCTGACAAGCAAAGTCAATGGGGAAGCCAGATCCACTTAACAACCATTCTACTAATTTAACAACTGCAATGATTCACTTAACAACTGTGGCAAGAAAGGATGTAAAATGGGGCAAAATGCACTTAACAAATGTTGCACTTAGCAACATAAATTTTGGGGGTCAGTTATGGTCCTAAGTCGAGGACTACCTGTACAGTGTTGCCTTTTTCTAACTAATATTAAAAATTTCCATTAGCTTTTAGGCAAATATGTTGCTTTTCTTTTCTCCTATTTTCTGCAAAAATAAAAAGAAGCAAAAGGATGTATATGACTATTCCTTACTCATAAACTATTAATTTAGGTAGCTATATGTTCCCATCTGATATGGTAAAAATTAACCTCTTTATTTATAAGTCTGTATGCCTGCTTTTTAAAAAGGGTGATATTAATAGAAGAATAAATATAGAGAACGGTATAAGTCACGTTTATCTTACTGATAAAATACTTACTTGGATATGAAAAAATAGTTCTTCAAACTATTGAAATATTAAGCGGAGACTTATCTGCTGAGCGAGGCTTCCAGAGTAGTAATTTGTAACACTATCTGCCCTAGTCTTCTATTGTAAGGTACATGAATCTGTATTGACTTAATAATAATAAATAAAGTTGGAAGGTACCTTGGAGGTCATCTAATCCAACCCTCCGCTCAGGCAGGAAACCCTATACCATTTCAGACAAATGGCTGTCCAGTCTCTTCTTAAAAACTTCCAGTGTTTGAGCATTCACAGCTTCTGGAGGCAGGTAGTTCCATTGATTAACTGTTCTATCTGTCAGGAAATTTCTCCTTAGTTCTAGGTTGCTTCTCTCTTTGGTTAGTTTCCATCCGTTGCTTCTTGTCTTGGCTTCATGTGCTTTGGAGAATAGCTTGACTCCCTATTTTTTGTGACAGCCCCTGAGATATTGGAACACTGCTATCATGTCACCTCTCGTCCTTCTCTTCATTAAACTAGACATACCCAATTCCAGCAACCGTTCTTTATATGTTTTAGCCTCCAGTCCCCTAATCATCTTTTTTTAGGCCAGATGAAAGTTTGCAAAGCAGCTGCAAAATTTTGACTCCTTACTTCTTTTGAGCAGGCAAGATGTCTAAAACAAAACAATACAAAATCCCCCCAAAAGGGAAAATGCTCTTGGATCTTGGAGTTTTAGGAAGTGTTTTTGACAATTTTGATACCAAAACTCCATCTTATTAGTAGTAATAACGTGAACCAAGGATTCTAAAGATATATGCAATGAAACATTCAGCAACTGGTCATTGACCTTACATTTTGGATATATAAAATGAGCTCCTAATAAAGCCAGAAAGCGAGAAAGTGTAGTGACTGAAGTCCTACATTCTCAGAGAATGTACAGTATATTGAGTGGAGGTTGTCTTGTGTGTTTGTGTGTGTGTACATGCATGCATGCGTACGGGTATATACACACACATACACACACACCTTTGAATCAGTTTTTGAGTCCTGACAATTGCCCAGGCTAATCCCAGCAGTTTTGCAAGGTTTTTCAGAAGTGGTTTGCCATTGTTTGCTTTCTAGGACTGAGAGAGGGTGACTGGCCCAAGGTCATCCATATGGTTTCATGCCAAGAACTCAGTTTTCCAGTTTGTGGCCTGATGTCTTAATCACTACAACAAATTGGCTATGTCCAGTGTAACCAATATAAAACCCTGAGGTTTTGTAAAAATAAAGAAAACCCAAAGTCACTTTAGCAGTAGCATAGAGGCTAGCTAAAGACTACAAATCCCAGAAGAATGAAAAGCAAACCACTACTGTATTGTGGCCAAGATTAAAGTATGTATCTATCTGTGTAATCACCAAGAATAAATTCAGTATGAGGGAGCTTTTACCTAATGAAATAAAAGCACATTGAAAAAACAATAAATTGAGGCAAAATCATATAAAATCATATTTAGAACAATGGAAGGCTTATCAGCTAATTTTGTTGGCTGTATATAGGATTGTCTGTGTTTGTGTGTATATGCGTGCATGCAAACATTTTCATACATCAAATGTCCATGCTATTTGTTGTTACTGTGTAATGATTGGGCATTAGAACTGTCAGTTACCTCATCTCCTCCCAGTTTGGGAGTGGGACATACAATTTATGGTCCAGAAGGAGGGGGAAGTGAGGAAAGAAGGGTTTGGAGGTGAGTGTGGGAAGGAACACCAAATTCTAGCCCCAGGAAAACTGTATTTGCCAGACTGACAGATTTGTAAATATATATGGTGTATTAAGGCTGGCAAGAATTGACAGCATATAACAGAAATTATTTATAGTCCATTTTATGTATTTATAAAAAAATATGTTAATCTCCTATTAACAAAGGAATTAACACTAATTCCTTAACAAAATCCACTATCCTGGATGAAAGCCAGAGCATCAAGAGTAAATCAATAAGTTGTCACCCAAACATGAACTGTTGAGAGAATGAAGACACGGGATGAAGAAAATCAGAGGAAGTGCTATGGTAAGGCAAGATCCTGCATGGGATGTACTATTGACAGATTATTGAAGTGGCTGACACTGGGAAATCCTACAGTGGCTGGAAAGAGCTGGACTAAATGACAGCACTGAGGCACTGATCATAGCAGCACAAGGACAGGCATTCAGCCCCAGATCCACAGAAGCAGGGGCAAACAATACTAGACAGGACGCAAGGTGCAGACTAGGCGGATAATTAAGAGGCAAAACAGGATCTAATGAATGGCACCAACAAGTAGCTGGCATTGTGTACAGGAACATTTGCACAGCATATGGGCCACAGCTTCCCATTCCAAATGAAAGATTCTATAGAAGATCCTGGAAATAATGGCTTCCGATTCCGGATCGCGGTGCTGGAAGACGCACAGCGCGATCGCTCTCTCCGCCATCCGGTTTTCTCCCGCCGGAAACCCTGAAAGGGGTCGAAAGTCACCTTGGAGGGGCGACGACCATGAAGAGGACCTCCTGTTTGATTGCAGAAGGAAGGCAGCCCTTCCGTTTGATCCGGAGCAGCTCTTCGGACCAACGGGGAAAAGGTCACATGGCCCATCATTAAGCCGCTACCTGCCAAGGCCAAATTCACAACCAAGCACTTGAAAGCAATGCGGAGGAACTGGGCGAAACCCTACCTTCTTGTATTCCAAGTACTTTCCTGTCAAAAGCCCTCTGAAATTTCTTCCCCTTGCGAGGAGAGAGGGAAGGGAATGCTTTTTCCCACCCTCTAAGATGGCGGCTCCTGACTACGCAGGAAAAAAAAACACCCTGAAAAATACAATTAAGCAGCTGGATTTATTTTACCTTGATATCTGGGGACCCAAAACTCCTATTCTCACGGGGACCTATCACTTTATCTACGAAAAAAACTCTATCTGGATAAAAACCTAGCCTGGTCTTGAAAAAGATTCTAAATGCTGTCAGGGAAATCTTGTGGTGAAGCTTGGTATAGCAAGTAAATACTTTTTTTTAAAGAGACTTGCCTACAGCCCAGATTTGTCCTTGGTACTATCTAAAAGAGATAAAAAGCTGGGAGAACAGCTGGACAGTGAAATTGCTTTATAGGATTTGTGGAAGTGAACATTTACTGACTTTTATCTAAGAAATAGCCTTCAGTAAAGGACTATCCATAACTGTGTTAAAAATGGAGGAAGACCAGCCACAACTTAACTATAAACTTATACTTGAAAAAAATATTGAAATAATTAAATCCAGATCGAAAGATAAAGGCACCAGCTTAAACCTACAAAATGATACTCTGAATTCAATGAAAGAACCTACAATCCAAAAACCAACAGAGGCAGAAGAAACTAATACCAAGACAGAAAAACTTAAAGATCAACAAATACAATTTACTGAAAACCTTGTCAGACAAACCCTGACCGCAACTAAAGAACTTATAACCCAAAAAGCTACAGAAGTGGAACAAAGCAACACCAATATGGAGGCTGTTAAAGACCAACCAATACAGCATACTGGAAACCTAGTTAACCAAATAACAACTTTAAAGCCGGATGTGACTTTCTACCTAAACCAGAGGAAACCTAGGAAAAAGATGACCAAATTGTACTGAAGGAGATACCAGGACAACAGCCTAATGACTATGAATGGACCAGCCTTTCTGGAAAATTGATAACTAGATGGTCTCCCTTGGTTCAAGCAATATGTGCAAAAATGAAGGGAGATCTATCTGATGATTTAAAGGCATTGGTATGGAAGCCTGGTTGGCACAAAAAGAAAGCCAGAGTTAGATTTTTTTAAAAATGGGATTTTTTTATTTATGATAGAGGACCCTAAAGTCTCAACTAATGGCTAAAGGGAGATTTTTTTGATGAAGGGAAATATGATTATTGCATTTAAATATGTTTGTTAAATGATAAAAATAAGGGATTAATTGGCTTAATATTTAGGATTTAGATCTATAAGGGAAATGAAAATTAACGAATAGGAATTAGCTTCGAACTATTGTTTAGCCCGAATAATATAGATGATGGACTTAAGACAATAAAGGACACTCTATCAGCAAGTGATGATGTATTAGGATGAGAAATAGAAAATGTTTATGAAATAAGATAATAATATATTTAAGTATGTAATATGTATATTCTAGATATGATAAATTTTATGTAGTGAAATAAAGGAAATTTGTATTACCCGAAATTTAAACACTATGGATATTAAAGGTATGTAATAAAAAATTAAAAATTAGGTAAAACTTAAAAACAGGATATGGATATGTATTAGCAAAAAATATATTGATAAAGGTTTTAATTAACTTTGTTATAATTAAAAATCTATTAGCTTAAATGTGATATAACAAATGTTAAGGGAAATAGAGAAGGAATTTCTGATAATGTAACCTGAAATATGTACTAAAGATTTTGTTATTGAACTACTGATTACCCAGTCACCACGCTGCTTTCTGAATATTCAATGTAAAATTTGAAAACCAATAAAATTTGTTTTTTTAAAAAAAGATCCTGGAAATAGCAAAACTAAAATCTTGTGAGACTTCCAGACAGGCAGGTACTGGCCAATCAACTAGATATTGTTGGTAGTAGACAAGAACCAGAAGACAGTAGTGGTGATAGATGTAGTAGTGCTAAGTGACAGCAACAGCAGGAAGAAGGAGTTTGAGAACCTGGAGAAGTATTGGAGCCTGAAGCAGGAAGTAGAGAAGAAGTAAAAAAATAAAGGCCAAAGTCATCCCAGTGGTGCTAGGAAGATACTATGCAGAATCTTCCCAGGTTTATTGTAGAGGACCTTATATTAAGGAAGGTATAGACCACCCCTAGAGGTAAGCAGGGATTTTTATACATATAGATGCACACATATATGGATGCACACGTGGAAATTTTAAAAAAATGACAGTTCAGAGCTTAATTTTGATATAGGGGAAAAGATGGTTTAGTTCTGAAGAAAGAAAAATTAGAAAAAAACTCCCATAACAAAGAGGGCATATGGCAATTTGTTTTATATTTGTTTCCCCCCCCCACACTGAGGTATCTTATAATGCTGGGGCTACAGTACAGCTCCTGGTGATATTTAATATATGATATTTAAAATTGAAGACTGAAATCTCTTCAGGAAACAAAAACCCAATTGCTGCCTTATATTCAAATAAAGAGCATTGCTTGACTATATTATCTCTCCCCCCCCCTCCCTCTTCCTCTCCCTCTCGCCTTCCCCCTCTCCCTCTCTCTCTGTCACACACATATATGTTTGTGTGTATATACATCCATACAAAATGAGCACTTTATTTATTTACACACTATCCAAAATGGCTTTTTCAGCCATGCTTGCTCAAAACTAGGGATTCAACGATTTCCAAGAGAACTAAATCTGAAATGAGTGGACAGACCTTGCCAGCCAAACGGACACCGGAAGGGGAATAAATATAGTCTTTATTTGTACTGCCATCTGGTACACATTTCAACACACACTAATTTCTTCTCACATTTCAAGATATTTGTTCTCTATTGTAAATGTCATAAGCAGCAACAACTGAAGAGGGAGGGGGAAGATGAACATTTTGTAATTCCTGAAAGGTTAATTGCACTATTTATAGATCTGGCAAGAGAGAAAAAACTCAGTCAGCCTGACCCAATGGGGTCAACATAGTAATAGCAACCTAAATGGAGCTCTGACCAGTCATGAATTACTGTCTGATACGGAGAACACTGACAGTTCAATCACAGCACTGTTTCAATAGAGAACTCTATATATTTAAAGCGCTGATACTGTTTTCCCTCTAAATGACAGTCTTGACAGATGGGCCGAAAGCACTGCAGACGTTTGAACAAGGAAATAGAGAGGGAGCCTGCTGGAACCAGGGCTTCACGCAGCCATCCGCGAATGATGAATAGAGTGTGATTGTGTCTGACAGGTAGTAATATAACTATTCATTCACCACAGAACACCTGGAGCACACTATATTAAATGGTACAAGATGGAGAGATTCTGTGACAGGAATAGGAAGTGTGAGTCCCACGCTGACTCTAGGTACCACAATACAAAGGGTCAGAGGGTAAGTCATAGAAGCTGCCTCAGCAAAGACTGTAATTAAATTATTTGCTCACTAAAGTGTTTCTAATGCTTCACGAACATGTTGCTGGGATCCTTTCTGCAAGTCTACCCAACTGGTTGAAAAAACTCAGGTCTTTGGGGTGAGAGTGAAGAAAATGAGGCTTTTTTTTTAAACAAGAGATATTAGAGTCTACTTTGCCTTCTTTTTCCTTCTAATATCTTATCCCTAGAATGGCATCTACTTTTTTGTTGATAATAGAAAGATTTAATTTATAGAGACTGTGTAGTATTATGGATTACTAACCACCTTTTGACCATTTTAGGTATTTGTGTTCAGCTCAGTTATAATTCCATTTAGACAATGTTCTTTGCAAAGAGGAATCAACACTTTAAATCTAACAGGCTCTATCACAGGGGTGTCAAACTCAATTTCATTGAGGGCCGCATCAGCATTGCGGTTGCCCTCAGGGGTGTGGGGGTGTGTGTGGCCTACTGGGTGGGCGTGAATGGAATGGGTGTGGCCTACTGGGTGGGTGTGGCCAGCTTTACATCATTTGCGTCAAGGGTGCCTGTAGGGGCCTGGGCAGGAGTGGGACAGATCTGAGGGTCTCTGGCAGAAACGGGTGGGACCAGGGCAGAGCCCATCAAACTGGATATGTGAAGTAGGCGAGGGCCATTTGCTGGCCACTTCCAGGCGATGGTGCATTTCTTCATTCCTCACAAAGGGTGACACCTCCCCAGCATGCACCCAGGGGGCAGGGCTGATGTGGCAGGGGCTGGTTCCTCACTGTTTCCAGACGGCCTTGTGGAGCTGCTTCATGGTGCATTGTGTTTTTCCCCTTCATTGCATCTAAAGTGTGAATTTGCCTTGTTGTTTTACTGTGTGTTGTCTCAAGTCTTGTCTGACTGTTCAGCTATACGCAGAGACTTGAGGCAATACAAATTGCTTTGATGAGAGGAATTGTTGGCACCTCAATGCAGGAAACTGTGCTCCTCTATAGTGTGATGCATCCTAATTGAAGTGAAGAGCACTGCATTCACCTAGAAAACATATTAGCATTTTTGCTGGATTTTAAAATGCTTATTCTTCTGGCTTAATCAGGTGTAATCCCTGAGGAGGTGCAAAAATTTTTAGTTCTTTTCAACCAGACATAGCCTTCTGAGATTCGAACCTGGGCTGTCTGCATGTTAAGCAGCTGTGATAACCTGTAGGCCACAGGCTCTTTCTCACTTTGTCAGCTGAAGAGACAGGGGAGAATTACCTTAAGTGCTTTTTTTTTTATGCACCCTGTCGACCCAAATATGGGAGAAAGAAATCTTTCTTTCTATGCTCTAGAGTATATATATACGGTATATATATATATAAAGTGATCGCCGGAGCACAGCTGTTGCAACTAGGACTGGTAACTAGGTCCAAAAGCCGTGTGCAGACTGTGTTCAACCTATAAAGACACTCCCACAGACTGGCTGATCAAGCCCTGATGATGTCAGCAGAACGCTGACGAAAGCTCGGCATTTGTATAGTGGCATTAAACTCATATAGTTTAATGATTTTACCCTGGTGTTCGTTTATATATATATATATATACTCTAAGAGAACAATATATATATATATACTCTAAGAGAACAATGCTGAGAAAATGACATCCACTTACCTTTAATATCCTCAAATGTTTTCCTGATTTTCTTACCATAGCCTTTTATAGACTAGGCTGCACAATCTTTTCCTGGCCACTTATTAAATTGAGAGTAATTAAAGACCATAGTGAGTAGTTCAGGGACAAGGTGTCACGACAATGTCACACACAGGGTCAAAATGAGATTTGAGATTAGTTTAATTTTAGAATATGAATTATCATTTTGCATATTTCCTGCCTAAAAAAAGGATACTGCATTTAATTTTTGGCACTCATGGCTGAAAGGGAACTGCTTCAACCTCATCATCTTCAGATGCAGGTTATTTACTCCAGTCTAGAATATACATTTAATCAAGTTGCATGACTATTAACAATAATAATAATAAAGTTGGAAGGGACCTTGGAGGTCATCGAGTCCAACCCTCTGCTCAGGCAGGAACCCTACACCATTTCAGACAAACGGCTGTCCAGTCTCTTCTTAAAAACTTCCACTGTTGGAGCATTCACCACTTCTGGAGGCAGGTTGTTCCATTGGTTAATTGTTCTAACTGTCAGGAAGTTTCTCCTTAGTTCTAGGTTGCTTCTCTCCTTGATCAGTTTCCACCCATTGCTTCTNGTCCTGCCTTCAGGCGCCTTGGAGAATAGCTTGACTCCCTCTTCTTTGTGGCAGCCCCTGAGATATTGGAACACTGCTATCATGTGCCCCCTTGTTCTTCTCTTCATTAAACTAGACATACCCAGTTCCAGCAACCGTTCCTTATATGTTTTAGCCTCCAGTCCCCTAATTTATATGCAACATAGTAATCTTATGGCATTTGCTAATTCTCTCAGATCAGCTGCCTGCATCAAGTATGGGAACTACCTCAGACTTCCCTGAGGAATATTAGTGAGGAATTTAGAGACTAGCACTAGTATTTGCCAGCATATTCTTACATGAAAGCAAGAAAAAAATGGAGGAAATGCTTTTATCTATTTTGGAGCAATTATTGATTTTTTTTTTTAAAAAAAAAACACACTTTTGATCCATTCAGAATAATCTCATTCAGAGATAAATACCATGGGAACTATATATTTATCAGAGACTAGAACTGGATTATTTTATTGACAATCTTCCTGAGGCATTTTGAGTACTGTTTCCTTAGGCACCTTTGCAAAATAATTATGTGGATAATGGCTCTTTAATGCAATGAGTGTCTCAACCCTGGCATGACTGAAAATCTCAGTGAAATGAAATCCTTCTGGTTGGTTTTTCCATGGGAGGATGTACACTGACTTTCTCCTCAAATTAGTTTTGCCTTTGCTGACTGTCAATTGCCACCTCAGTGCTTCCTTAAAAACCTCCTTACAGAATAGAATTGCAGGGCAATTTTCTCTTTTCATCTGCCTTTTCTTTTTTCTGCCACCCTTTTTATTTTCTGCAATAATTTGCTCTTAAGAAGAAGATTAAAAAGACTTTATGCCGGTGAAGGTTGTAGGGGAGAAAACTTGAAATTTTAAAGTGTCTTAAAATCAAAACACAGGCAGGAAAGTTTGCTTCATCCTTTCATAGCACACGAAAAATATGGAGTCAGAATAGCTTTAGCCAGGAAATCAAGATATAGCAAGTTGGCAGGCTAGTCTTAATAATGATTAAATTCACTATGGTGCCAAAAATCATTTCCCAATTCCCTGAAAACTTTTCTATCTCAAAATAGAAGCTTTTGGTTTTTGTGTCTTTTGCTTTTGGATTTCTTCCATATTTTTTTTTTTTGGCAATGATTTGTACTCACTTTGCTCTTGTTAAATGAAACAAGGTACTGTTGTGTACATTCCTGGTGACAGATCTTTTCATCATTCCTTGGTTGCCTCTGATTTTAAAAAGTCCCATTTTTTTCACATCAAACTGAATATCAACAGTTAAAAACATAAAAGGGATTTCACCCAGCAACAATTACATTTGTCCAAAAGTGCTTTCTCTAAAAGGTTTTAAGGTTCTTTTATTTTATTCATTTTACTGAATGATACTGTATCCACTAAGTACTGACTGACAGCTATGTGCCTGATATCCCCATATTCTAAAATTCTTGACTTATCACGTTTTTAAACAGAACTTAGGTTTTAGTCAGTATGTTTACAAAATATATTTATCTTTGAAAATGGCTACATTTGTTAGATAGATAGATAGATAGATAGATAGATAGATAGATAGATAGATAGATAGATAGATAGATAGATAGATAGATAGATAGATAGATAGATAGATAGATAGATAGATAACCTTTATTGTCATTTTTTTATTGTGGGCACAATGGCATCATTAATGCACAGAAAAGTATGGCTGTGCCTGCCTTTTCTGAAATCAACAATGATCTCTTTGGTTTTTCCAGTATTTAAAACTAGGCTGCTTTCTTTACACTAGTTCACCAAACCCTCAACCTCCTTGTGGTAAGCACCCTCATTGTCATCATGAATAAGGCCACTACTGTTGTATCATCTGCGAACTTCACAATATGGTTGGTGGCAAACCTAGCACAACAGTCATGGGTCAACAGGGTGAACAGCAGCGGACTTAGGATGCAACCCTAAGGAGAACCGGTGCTCAAGAAAATTTGCTGCTTAAATAAGGAAAAACAACCCTTAGTATTTGAAAAAAAATGTAAACAGAGGCAATCATAGTGCAAATCTAGAGAAGGAATATTGGGTACCAGTCACTATTTTAGAAAGTATGATTATTTATTAGGAACACCTGAACCTCTGGGCAATTTACAGTTGAATTACTATTGTGAAGCATTATTAAGTACAGACCAAGTACAAGGCTGAGACAAGTTTGTTTAGCCTCAAGTCAGCTTGAAAGTGACTTCAGTACCAAGTGGACCTTTTTTCTACATATTATGGAAGTCGCCTTGATTATGGTTCTGCTGTCTTTTATGTTTTAACTGCTGTTTTGACTGCTTTTGTCTTTTCTACATGCATACATTTATAATTTAACTCTATGCCACCATGGCAGACTTTTTTTTCACAAAAATCACTGTAGAAATCATAAGAAGCACCAATGTCTTTAAATGAGAGAGAGAGATTATTTGTGGAAATAAATTTAAATGGAAAAAAGTGTTTAATAATAGGGGTTTATGCACCCAATCAACTTGCAGCTCAAAAGCAATTTTATAGACAATTACATCAGAAAATTGTGGCGATGGACTATAACTCTTTGATTGTTATGGGAGACTGGAATGGGGTTTTGGATACGTTAAAGGATAAAAAAACAACTTCTAAGG
>NW_015387592.1:570265-590058 GCF_001527695.2 Protobothrops mucrosquamatus
AAAAGAAGAATTTTTTTCTTGCCTCAGTTGTTTCTCCTAGGTATTACACAAGGTTTGGATGTAAAAGAAACGAACTTGATGTTGTATTGCTTAACTGCTGCCCGTTTGTTGATAGCTCAAAATTGGAAGAGTAAAGTTTTACCTACAATGGAGGACTGGAGATTGAAGGTTTCGCATCTTGCTGAAATGGCAAAAATTTTGGCGTATTTGAAGAATCACTCAAATGAACAATTTTTATCAGTATGGAGAAGATGGATTGTTTATATTCAAAATAAGCATAGAATGGTGGAATATAATCTAAGCTTTTAGATAATGTGTTTCTTTTTTTTATATATATATATTTCACCTTCTTATGTAGAATAATATTTTGTGGAGTTAGGGATATTAATAGTAGTTTACTTTTAGTTGAATAGTATCCTGGGATAAGGTTCGGGAAGTCCGGGTGGGGGGTGGGGGGTGGGTTTTTATGCATTGTGATGTACTTGTGATGTGTTTTTTTTTATGATAAAAACAATAAAAATTTATATCTTGAAAAAAAATGAGAGAGAGAGAGAGAGGAGAGAGAGAGAGAGAGAGAGAGAGAGAGAGAGAGAGAGAGAGAGAAACTATTTGATATCTGCTGATGCAATTGGGGGATTTAAAAAGCAGCCATTCTTCATGCTTTTAACATCCTTCACTTTCTTGAAAATTTGAATAAAATTATAGTGAAGATATTGAAGTTTAAATGGTAGTAACCTTTAGAATGACAAAGGCAAAAATCCATTTCCCAACTATTTGCAATACTAATATGTGGCAGAAGCAACTTTTTATCCATGAGCAAGATAGAAAAGCTCAAAATCTATTAAGCAACCTGCCCAGAGTATCAAGGAAAGGTGCCCAGTGGGTAGTTATGACGACCTCAAAAGGATACTAGGAAACACAGCAAACACACAATTTGTTTCATCTTATTTAAGAGGTGAGAATGCAGATTGTTTCTAGCTTGACCTTTTTGTATCTGAAGCCAGATTCGTTCCTGAAATCTGGGATAAATATCTCCATATAAAAGAAATAATCATGCAGGAATCTTATGCACTTGTGAAGAGTAAATAATGTCATGCTAATATATGGCATTTTATCATTAAAGTATTGATAATTTACCTTTGCTTTCTCTATAAAGTACCCCAAGGCAGCTAATTGTGTGTGTGTGTGTGTGTGTGTGTGTGTGTAAAAAAAGGTGCTGGAACTCACACATGTCATACAACACGCCTTGCCTACCCTACAAGGTTCCATCCAAAAATGGTGTATGTATATGTATATGTATATATATATATATACGCATAAACTATCATTGGGATATCCTTGGATATATTCTATATCCCAATCATCAAACATTAGTTTTGTAGGAGTTGCAATTTTACTGTTATAGATCCCTGTAATTAGTAGAGACATGTAGTTTAGGTAATTCCAACTGCACACCTTGCTCCTAATAATAGGTTTCCAAATAATTACTAACTGTAAAATCTCCTTTGGGTTGAGCCAAACTCCTGGGGATTTCATGGGTGCAACTATGCAATTTTCTTGACAACAGTAGGAGTGATTTGTGATTGTCTTTTGCATTTTGCCAGGATTGCTGTTGTTTTTTTCAACTTCCCAATCTAGCCAAAAAACCTACTATTTTCTGGACTTCTTATTAGGCCCAACTTTGCTTAGCTGCAAAACCTAGAGAGATGCCATCTGTTCTCAAGTTCCTCCGTGAGGCAGTTTCCTTCTTTAGAATAAATGTTTTTTAAAATGTTTCTTAGACTCTTAGGTGAGCATGTGAGGATTGAAGAAAGTTTGGGTTTTTTTTAAAAAAAGACAATGTTTTTCCATTGACCAGAGCCTTTTGCTGCATTCTTGATATATTAACTTGTGTTTCTAATGATGCTATAATCAAATGCTCATTATATGTAATCCCTAGTCAGAAAATCAGCCTATCCACTTTCCGTATGAAGAATTTTTATCCTTTTCCAGTAAAGCAAGTACACTGCCTAGCAAGTAACTTGTGTTCTATATTTATCCGCATGGACAGATAATAAGAGCCTGTTCCAACAATCCATAATCGGCTCATTAGCATTCTGCTCATGCAAGGAAGTGTGAGTACAATTTTCAATGGCCTAATGTGACAGGTAATCATAAATTAGTATTTGCTTTAAAAACAACACCAGATTACACAGCCTGAATACTTAAGGAGAATGACTCAGTGAGGAAAGCAGCTCAGTAATGAAGTGGGAGCTCATTAAACAGATGCTGTCTCCTTCAGCAAACTGCATACAAGGAGCAAACAAAAACCAAATGGAAATGTTTCAGCAAAACATTACAGTCAACCAGAACAAGTTCAGGTTCATTTGTTGTGTCACTATCTACAAGAATTAGTCACAGTAATAATTAAATAGTTGCTTCCTAATTTATCATTTTACATTTGCTAATACGTTTGCATAATAAGCATAGTTTCCCCCCGCCCAACATTGCTTGGATTGCATTAAAACTATTATCTTTGAATATCCTTGTGATTCCTTGAAAACACTGGGCTATTGCAAGACTTTTCAAAACTGTGCAGCATTTGGCCAGCAACTGTAATTTTCTTTCCTGTTTTTAAAACGCCTTTTTTCTGATTTGCCTTTTAGATCTCTGCATGGTTGCTAATAGCTGTGAAATTAAACCAAATGGTTTTAGAACATGTTATTTATCTTACATGCTGGAGAATTCAGATAAAAATGATATAACATCATTAAGAGGCTCCTTTAACGAGGAAATTACCAATAAGCTGCATTTATTTACATCCATTTTGCCTTTTTTAAAACTATTAAATGCCAGTAGTTTAAACAGTTGAACAATCTAATCTAATCTTTAAAAAATAAATAATGAATGTATTTTTTATCATTATTTAGATTTTTTATAGCTTCCCCACTTCAAAAAAATCTATAATCAATTGAACAAAAATTCTGTAACTGAATAACTAACCATTAAAAATAAGTAAATAAAAGAAAATTTAAGATCCAAAATAAAAAAAAGATTCATATTGATCCACACAGAGAAATTCCAGATATTTGGAACCTTTAAAAAAACCTTCTCTTAAGTCCAAAGCATACTTTTCTTCTGAACATTATCTGTATAAACATGCATATGATTCTCTGTTCAGATATTCTGCAGATTGCCTGAGCAGAATTTAGTGGAGACGGGAATGGAATTATTCAAGCAGAGATCAATATTTACATGTTAAGCAATGAGGCTGTTTTTCAAACCAAAGACAGAGTCTTGCACTGAACTTAGAAATATGCAGGGATAGGGAATCAATGCAGTCTTTATAGGACAAAATGAGCATGTCCTCCCTTTCTTTTCTTCAACTAAGCAATAGGCAATAGCCACACCCTTAGAAGCTTTCAAAGCAGACTTTTTAGACTCATGGAAACACTTGGAATTATAGAAATTATTCCAAACCTAATTATAAATGCAGTGGGCATTTATTATATGAACAAAAGGTTGAAAATAATCCTTTTGTTTCATTTGAATGGTTTTGTTTTTTTTTGCCTATGTGTTTTGTCTCAATAGAAAAAAACCAAGGGAGCAAATGCACAAAGTAATACTTCTTTTATGTTGTCTATCTGCAATCCCAAAACAACTAAAGCACCACTTGAACACCACTGGCATTGACAAATTCGCCATTAGTCAATTGCAAAAGGCGGCCTTACTAGGAACTGCTTCCATCCTGCGACGATACCTGTAATACCATCAAACATCCACATCTGCCTAGCTCAGGGAAGGACTCGATAGGTAGACAAAAATATCAAATCCAGTCTGAACATCTGGCTGACTGTGCGATGATGATTAATAATAATAATAATAATAATAATAATAATAATAATAATAATAATAATAATAATAATAATAATAATAAAGTTGGAAGTGACCTTGGAAGTCATCTAGTCCAACCCTCTGCTCAGGCAGGAAACCCTATACCATTTCGGACAAATGGCTGTACAGTCTCTTCTTAAAAACTTCCAGTGTTGGAGCATTCACCGCTTCTGGAGGCAGGTTGTTCCACTGGTTAATTGTTCTAACTGTCAGGAAGTTTCTCCTTAGTTCTAGGTTACTTCTCCCCTTAATTAGTTTCCACCCGTTGCTTCTTGTCCTGCGTTCAGGCACTTTGGAGAATAGTTTGACTCCCTCTTCTTTGTGGCAGCCCCTGAGATATTGGAACACTATTCTTGTGGTTTTACACATCCATGTTAATTAGTCATACTTGGGTTCATAAATCAGTATGAAAACCAGAATGATTAACTTGCTTTTATTATTTTTGAAAGAAAAAAGAATGATACAATAGAAATGGGAGCTAAGAAAAAGTATCCCTATATTGGGAAAGGATCAGATAGTCTTTGATAATAACAAAAAAACATGGTGCAAAATGCCTTTAATCAAGCTGTCAAAGATCAGAGTTGAACTTTTCTAAAAGGAAGGCGGGAGGGAAAGAAGGAAAGAGGGAAGGAGGGAGGGAGAGAGGGAAAGAGAGAGGGAGGGAGGAAAGGAAGGAAGGAAAGAAAGAAAGAAGGGAGGGAGGGAGTGACAAAGCAAGGAAAGAAGGAAGGGAGCGAGGGAGGGAGGGAGGGAGGAAAGAAGGAACAGAATTATGTGTAATCAGAATCCAATGAAAGTCAGTAGTAAGCAGTAGTCCAAAAATGTCATTGAATGCCCATTGGAAATTGTATGAAGAATTCAGTGCTTTCCTCTTGATTTTGAGTTCCACTTATTTTATTATGCTTTTATTATGCAGATATGTTGTACTGTCCCTTGTTATTAAAATCCTTTTTGAATGTTACACTAGAAGTTTGGAATTCCAAGTTCTGAATTAATAAACATATGATTACCAGGCATCATATTGTTCTCAAATTCTTTGTCTTCTACTATCTCCTGATATTACTATGTCAATTATCTATACTTTTTTTCAGCCACAGTTGCATCTGATATATTATGAGTCAAGGTTTTGTCAATTTGTATTCAGGAATTATTGTTATAATCTTCATTAGAGTTTTTTTTTCCAGTATCCTACTTCTGGCTGATTCATAGCCCAATAACATCCTCCTGATGCTTCTGCTATAGTATATTCCTTTTTCTATATTTTGCAACTTTATTCTTATTGGGGATTGGACTTTTGGAAGGAGTGGGTTGGAGAATTGAAAAGAGTTATGTCTCTTTTAGTCTACTGGATTACACCAGTCTTACTGGTGGCAGTGTCTTCAAACTGCAGATCCGGTTTTCCAAAATTTTCTTTATCGTATTTCACTCTACCATAGTCTTTAATAGGGAAAAGTTGTGGTTGTTCTCCATTTACCTTTTTCTGATGTTAATATACTAGTCCTATTAAATGTGCTTGTCAACTACTTGTTGAAAGAAATGTATACACTTCTGCATATGCATTAATGATTCCTCCAAAGAAATTTGAAATTTTCATTTTTAGTGCTATACTTGTGACTTTTGATACTTGTGACTTTTGATAGTTGATAGTGTGTTCTAATTTCTTCCTCGGGGTTCCTTTTCAAGGTTGTATTAATGTGGTTTTCTACTTTGTTTCAGACTTTAGCTTCTATTGAGGTCCTACTAGTATCACAAATGTTGACAAGTTATTGGAATTATAACAGCAAATATATGGACATTAATAAGTAATGTGGTTTTTTTTTCCACTGCAAGTTTTGTGGTAGTAATGACATAGATTCTTTTTTTTTTATCATCTGCTAAAATACTGGCATGAAGTAAGTCACTCAGAGTCAACAAATTGAACAAATATAAAAATCTGTGGAATGAATAAATGAACGAGTGAACGTATATACCTAAACAGAGTGCCATTTTAGTTAAACGCAAATGTAATATACATTTTAAACATCCATTCAGTACTATCTATGCCGTGGGTATATATTTTATAACACTCATAACAATAAAGAATGATTTTAATTAAGCAAAAAATGTCACATATCATATGAAACCTTTCTAAGACAAACACTTACCAGCTTAATCTAAGCTTCATACACCAGTGCCTAACAACTGTGTAGGCTTAAAATTTAGATGTGGCCTTTCTGTCGCTATAAGCACAACATTCTTTGCCTTCATTTGATGTCAGTGTACATCATCTTCAAGGCTATAGACTTTCTTTTTTAAAGTTCTTGACCTTTTGTCTCCCTGCTTCACACTAATGATTGCTGCCCTCATTAAGCACAAAAGAATCTACCATCAGTTTCCTTTCATCCCTTTCCTGACCCCTGCCTTTATGATTTGTAGCTCTTTATGTATGGCACAGGGAATCTTTTTGTACTTATCAAGCAATTTGCTTGTCCAAATACAAATCCTTGCCACGGTGTCTAAAACTCTACATATTTTATTATCTCACAATGGCTGCAATAAGAGTAGTTGCATTCTTTATATAATAAATATTACTGAATATACATCATCTGTATCTCTGGCATTGTTCATTGAAAATATATTTAAAAGAAGAATCATCAAGTATTAGTACCCATTCTCTTTAAAAAAAGGTGTACTAAGAAATATTCAAGGAAATATTCAAAGGAAATTGGGTTGAAAATTCAAAAGACACCTGACCTTATGCTGAACCTTTTTAATCTTAATCTTTCTTTTGCTTTGCCCACTTTTCAACTGTTTGCCTATATCCTCTTTGATCAGGAGTTTATGAGAATGCAGTTCTAAAGCATTAGATATACATATATACATTTAATTAATTCTCAAGTTCTCGTAAGAACCATCTTCTTAACTGCCATAGTAGCTCTGTGCTTGTCTGTAGTACTGGCTACAAATAAAATATTGTGGAAAAACAGTTGCACCCATCTCTATGGAAGCAGTACCACCAAGAACCTTCAGTAATTAAAAAAAATTCTAAAAAAAAGTCCAATTTATAAAGGCTCAAATTATACAGTTGATTTTACTGTAAAGTTTGAGCTTTCTTGCTTTGGACTGTATGCTAAATATCTCATTCAAATATTAGATTTCCACACCAATTGCCATCAATGTTGGAGGCAGTATATTTTTGCTTTAAGATTATCAAAGAACAGAGTCTCTCTGTGTATGTTTTAAAATACTAAAATAGTTTAATAATATATATTATCAACCACTTCCAGTGATAGTATCTACAGCTGTTAAGTAAACTTTAAAATATTTTCATTTTTAATACAAAGTATCAGATATCTTTTAAAAATGCCTCTGTCTTTGGTAGTAATTGCTTATTGCCAGGAATTATGGAAATTATGAATTATTATTAACTAAATCATCTTTGCAAACCTCATAAAAATTTTCTTTCAAGGATATGATGAGTATACATATGGGCTCAAATTTATAGAGGGTAGAGGGCAGAAGAAAATTTGCCACTGATAGGAAAAGTTCCATTTTCTTTTATTATGCTGATCAAATGCAAAAACTAGGATTCAGACAGAAAGATTTATTGAGCAAAATGTCAGCAGGTGAATCCAGGAAGTTATTCTAAAAGAAAGAGTTAGCATTTTTCTAACTTCTAGTAGAAGTTGGTGTAAATTTCTCATAAACAAATGGAATCAAGGAAGAAAAAGAGTTTTTCTTTTCACACACACACACACACACACACACACACACACACACACACACACACACACACCTGAATTACTGCATATTTAAATTAATTTAAATTATTTTTTAAATGAAAGTTAATCAACAATGGGAGTGATGTGGGATTGATACATCAGCTATGTAGTAATGAACATGGATGAAAAGATCTTAACTTGAAAAACCGTACAATGCAATATAAGCTAAGGGCAACAATGTTATTATCTGTTAGCCTGTTTTATAACACATTCTTTCTTATGTTGGTCATTGTGTTCCTCTATCATGTTTGCATTGTTCTTTGAATATCTTTTATGGTTTCTTGAGTCAGGTGACATTTTATACATATTCACACACAGGCTATATATTGCACTTTTGCTCTCAAACTAAATTTAACATGTCTGCATTTGACTTATTTCTTATATTCTTCTATACAGTAGAATTTATGGGAAAATAAAGAGAAGGAATTTAATTCTTTCCCTTCCACCCTTAGACAGTAATGTTTCTTTCTAGTTGTTTTCATGGAAACAACATGGGAGTGGTTTTCCATAGCCTTTTTCTGGAATTTGTTATATTTCCCAGTCTAGAGTACACCTGATGAGCTTCAATTCAAATGTTAAACATGTGTAATCCTGCTTAGCTTTATGAAATCCACCATGGTTGGCTCATTTTTATTGTACAATTTCTTTATTCAAAAGGTTAAAATACAAAATACAAAAGAAAAAAAAATTAAATAAGACAAAACAAAACAAATCCCAAACATTGAAAGAAAAAAAATGTGAATTTGTGAAAAAACAAAGGACAAAAACATATATTATTGCCCCGCCCTTTCCAGTTAAACACTGATAAATCTATTGCAACAAGGTGGGGAGCCTTTTTGATTTGACTGGTGTCAAATGAGATAGAAATAAGAAATTTCCTTGAGATAGAAATAAGAGCTCCAGAAAAAACACTTGTAATATAGTTTACAAAGTTTGGACAGTCAAAGAAAGTTAAGGTCAATGAAAACTGAACCACACAGAGAAGCCCAATTATTTTATGGTTTTCTTGCTTGGATCTGACAATTTCCATTCCACTGGGACCAACAAGGAGTGAAATGAAGTAGGACATTATCAGGGGTTATCTAATTCTTTCCCTATGTTGGAAGAGTGATGTAAAGCTAGATTGCTCTTTAGCCTAAAACTCCCTTCTGACTTTGGACTCTCTGAAAATCAGAAACAGCCAGCCTTATTGAAATTTGCAGAATCAGGAAGGAGAACTCTCCTTCTGAAACTGGTTCCCTCTGACTCCAAGTGAAAAGAGATAACTTCTTTGACTGTATGGATCACAACAAATTGTGGCAAGTTCTTAAAGAGATGGGAGTACCAGACCATCCTATTTGTCTCTTGAGAAACCTACATGCGGGTCAAGAAGCAGCAGTGAGAACTGGATATGGAACCACTGATTGGTTCAAAATTGGGAAAGGAGTCTGGCAAGGCTATATTCTGTCACCCTGCCTATTTAACTTATATGCAGAGCACATCATGAGAAAGGCAGGGCTACATGAATCAAAAGTTGGAATTAAGATTGCTGGGAGAAATATCAACAACCTAAGATATGCAGATGATACCACTCTAATGGGAGAAAGTGAAGAGGAACTAAATAGCCTGTTGATGCGGGTGAAGAACTAGAGTGTAAAAGTTGGCTTGAAACTCAACATTAAGAAAACCAAGATCATGGCATCCAACCATCTCAATTCCTGGCAAATAGATGGGGAAGAAATGGAGGTAGTGACAGATTTTATCTTCCTGGGCTCCAAGATCACTGCATATGGGGACTGCAGCCAAGAAATTAAAAGACGCTTGCTCCTGGGGAGGAAAGCTATGGCAAATCTAGACAGCATACTAAAAAGCAGAGACATCACCCTGCCAACAAAAGTATGTATAGTCAAGGCCATGGTTCTCCCAGTTGCAATGTATGGCTGTGAAAGTTGGACCATAAGAAAGGCTGAGCGCAAAAGAATTGAGGCCTTTGAACTATGGTGCTGGAGAAGACTCCTGCAAGTCCCCTGGACTGCAAGGCGATCAAACTGGTCAGTCCTAGAGGAGATCAACCCTGACTGCTCTTTAGAAGGCCAGATCCTGAAGTTGAAACTCAAGTACTTTGGCCACCTAATGAGAAGGAAGGATTCACTGGAGAAGAGCCTAATGCTGGGAAAGATTGAGGGCAATAGAAGAAGGGGATGACAGAGAATGAGGTGGCTGGATGAAGTCACTGAAGCAGTAGGCGTGAGGTTAAATGGACCCCAGAAGATGGTAGAGGACAGGAAGGCCTGGAGGAACATTGTCCATGGGGTTGCGATTGGTCGAACACGACTTTGCAACTAACAACAACAATACTTATAATATACCTTTATCCTTATATAAAGGTATCAGATATCAGCTCGGAGACAAACTCTTCAGTGAGAGGGAGATAAAATAGATTCCTAACCAGCCTAGCTGACAACTTTGTCATCCAAAAGGTAGAGGAGGGAACTATAAGTAAAGCTATACTGGACCTAATTCTTACTAATAGAGAATAAATGATAGAGGGAGTTAAAGTTGCCAGAACCTTGGAGAAAAGTGACCATGTCATACTGGAATTCAATATAATGCAAACACAAACAATAGAAAATAATTCAACCAATGTCTTAAACCTAGGAAAGATTCCATGAATGAAAATCCTAAAAGGGGAAAACAACTCAAGAAGCATGGGAAACTCTGAAAAATGCTATCATAAAAGCCCAGTCCAGCACAATACCACTGAAAAAGAAAGTCAACAAGAAACCAGCATGGCTGCACAAAGATCTCTCAGACAAAGTGAAAGACAAAAAGGACAAGTTCAAAAAATGGAAAGAGGGACACATTAATAAGGCTGATTATCAGCAGACAACTAGAACATGCAAAGACAAAGTCAGGAAAGCAAAGGCTCAGAATGAACAAAGACTTGCAACAGAAATCAAGGATAATAAAAAAGGTTTCTTCCAACATATTAACAACAAGAAAAAAGTCAAGGAAACTGTAGGTCCACTAAAGAGAGAAGATGGCAAGGAAATAACAGGCAACAGGGAGAAAGCAGAGCTGTTTAACTCATACTTTGCATCAGTCTTCACACAAAAAGAAACTATAGCCCAACATACCAAAAAAAACCCACCACTCTAAAAGACATACTAGAAACAAAAAATAAAATAAGCAAGAAAATGGTAAGAGAACACCTATCCGACCTTGATGAATATAAATCACTGGGACCCGACAGATTACATCCCAGAGTTCTGAAGGAGCTGGTAGATATAATCTCAGAACCATTGCACCATATCTTTCAAAAATCATGGAGCATCGGGGAAATACATGAGGATTGAAAGAGGGCTGATGTGGTTCCCATCTTCAAGAAAAGAAAAAAAAACAAAAACAGACCCAGGAAACTACAGACCAATCAGTCTAACATCAATACCTGGGAAGATCCTAGAAAAAATAATCAAAAAACAGATCTGTGAACAACTAGAAGCAAACAAAGTTATAACTGGTAGCCAGCACAAGTTTGTTAAAAACAGATCATGCCAAACCAATCTTATTTCATTCTTTGATAAAGTGACTAAACTAGTAGACTAGTGAAATGCTGTAGATGTAGTATACTTAGATTTCAGTAAGGCATTTGACAAAGTAGACCACAATCTACTGCTTGGTAGGGTAGAAAAAGGTGGAATAGACAACATCACTACAAGATGGATTTGTAGCTGGCTGACAAACTATATTCAACGAATAGACCTCAATGGTATTACATCCACATGGAGAGAAGTAAGCAGTAGGGTACCACAAGGCTCCATCTTAGGCCCAGTACTCTTCAATATCTTCATCAATGACTTAGATGAGAGAATAGAAGGGGAACTCATCAAATTTGGAAATGACACTAAACTGGCAGGAATAGCTAGAAGACAAACTCAGGATTCAAAAGGATCTTGGCAAACATTGGGCCCTATTCAACAAAATGAGTTTTAATGTGGAGAAAAGCAAAGTTTTACATTTAGGCAGGAAAAATCAAAGATATAAGTACAGATTGGGCAAGACCTGGCTTAAAAACAGTAATTGTGAGAGGGACCTTGGAGACCTAGTGGATGATCACTTGACTATGAGCTAGCAATGTGCAGCAGCAGCAAAAAAAGCTAATACAATCCTGGGTAGCATAAACAGAGGCATAGAATCAAGATCACATGAAGTATTAGTACCGTTAGTGAGATCACACCTAGGATACTGTAACAAATTTTGGTCACCATACTACAAACTTTTTTTGAGATCTTGGAAAAAGTTCAGAGAAGAGCAACTAAGATGATCCAAGAGACTAAAACATATGAAGAATGGCTGCAGGACTTTGGTTTGGCTAGTCTAAAGAAAAGAAGAAATAGGGGTGACATGATGGCAGTATTCCAGTATTTGAGGGGCTGCCACAAAGATGAGAGGGTCAAATTATCCTCCAAAGCATGAGAGGGCAGGACAAGAAACAATGGTTGGAAACTGATCAAAGAGAGAAACAACTTGGAATTAAGGAGAAACTTCCTAACAGTGAGGACAATTAACCAGTGGAACCAGTGGAATAGCTTGTCTTCAGAAATCGTGGGTGGTCCATCACTGGAGGTTTTTAAGAAGAGACTGGACAGTCACTTGTCTGAGATGGTATAGGTTCTCCTGCTTGAGTGGGGGGCTGGACTAGAAGACTTCCAAGGTCCCTTCTAGCTCTATTCTATTCTATTAGTAATTCTTTATGCATATTGTATGACTTGAATGTTTATTTTTGTCCTGCAATGGAATTATATTCTGGTAATTTAGGATCGACTTCAATATTTAAGCATGAACAGAAATAGCCAGATTCCTTTTTGTAATCTGCAGAAAAATAATATCAGTTGCATCCTCTGACATTTCCTTCAGTGCCTGCCCTTTTCTGCCTTCAAAAGAAAAATGAAATAAAAACTGTGGAATAAATACTATCTAGTTCTCCTTTATGATCCTGCTGAACTTTACAGATGAAGTCACAATTAAAGAATGATCAGCTACATCTTAGGTTTGTACTTCTAAAAGGGTATGATGATTTAGGAATGACATTTATGTCATAGGATTTCATGGTTGAAAATCCAGTAAAGCCTGACAATTTAATAATAACAACAAAACAGTTAATGCTAGGAATAAATTAAACTCACAGTATGAGGGTAAAATGCTCTTTCTTGATGAAATGAAGCTTTTTTAAAATTTTGTTAGATGTTCTGAATGTAGATAAATATTTATTATTATTAATCCATTATGCAATACTTGGCTTGCAGACACTAAAAATTCATACCTTAGAAAAGGATCTCAAATAGGAAAAATAGTTATAAATTATTTTGAGGGGCAGCAAGCCATGCCAGCATATGGGAGAACAGCACAGTGGCCATCTGATTGGAAGAGGTCAATCTACATTCCATTACCAGAGAGAGAGAGAGAGAGAGAGAGAGAGAGAGAGAGAGAGAGAGAGAGAGAGAGAGAGAGAGAGAGAGAGAGAGAGAGAGAGAGAGAGAGAGAGAGAGAGAGAGAGAGAGAGAGAGAGAGAGAGAGAGTTAACAGAGTGTGCAGTCATATAATATCTTTAATTGCAAAAGCTAGCAAAACAATGTTTTCTCCAATAACAATTAGAGCCCTGCATGGAAAAGAGATGCCAAAATGTTCAACTTGGCTTTAGAAAGGGTTGAGGAACAAGAGACTTTATTGCCAATGCACGCTGGATAACTGAGAAAGCCAAAGAATATCAAAAAGAATTCAACATGTGCTTCATTGATTATAGAAAAGCCTTTGATTATGTTAATCATGTCAGATCGCAGAATGTGCTCAGAAAAATAGGAGTCCCAAAGCATTTCATTGTTTTCATGAGTAATCTATATACAGGTCAGGAAGCCACAATCAGGACAGAACTTGGCGAAACAGACTGGCTCCAGGCTGGAAAAGCAGGGCAAGAAGGTTGCATAACTCCCCTTATTTATTTAACCTATATGTGGTATATATATTAAGGCAAGTTTGATTAGAAGAAGAATGTGATTTTAAAATTGGAGGAAAAAACATCAATAATCTGAGTTATGCTGATTACACTAATAATGCAAGGATTTGCAAGTGCTAGTACTGAAAATCAAAAGGCACAATGAAAACATGGGATTAAAATCAAATATAAAGAAGATCAAATTAATAATAATAGGTAGAACAATCAGCCTTAGAACTGACAATGAAGATTTTGAAATGATGGATAGCTGCTGTCCTTTAGGATCAACCATCAACAGTAAAGGAACAAAGCAGCCAAGAAATATGCCACGGACTAGCTCTCTGTAAAGTCGCCATTAAGACCTTGAAAAAAATATTTAAATATCATGGTGTGCCTACAACTACAAATATTAGAATTGTGAAAGCCACTTAATTTCCTGTGTGACACTCTATGGAAGCAAAAGCTGGATGTTGAAATAGGATAGGAAGCGTATTATTGCTTTTGAACTTTGGTGTTGGAGAAGACTCCCGAGAATATTGTAGACAGCCAAGAAAACAAACTGATGGATCATTGAACAAAACATCCCAGAGATCTCACTAAAGCTACAAATGACCAGGCTCAAATTATTTTACTTTGGATGCATTATGTGAGGACTTAGCTCTATGGGAAAGGCTCTAATGCTGGGAAAGGTGAAAGGAAAGAGAAGAGGACAACCAACAGCAAAATAGATGGGTTCAGAATAATTACTCCTTTGCTGTAGATTCATCATAATATCAAGTTTCTATAATTGTTTATAGAACTGGAAAAAATTCAAAGATTCATTGTCTATAATTTTCAGCCTATCAGTTTCTAAAATTTTAGAGGTCAAATTTAATTGTTTCATTTGTTTTGCTCATTGTGAAAGGTGAGAAGTATCTGAGTATCTATACAGTATTACCTCAAGGTTTTAATGAGATATTCATTCATAAAACCAATTGAACCAAATTAAAAAATGTTCTTAGGAAAGATAAATAACTCTTGGGTTTGAGCACATGCTCATTGTAACAGGGCAGTTGTTTAATGTGCTGATCTACAGTTTGGTGGTTAGTAGTTAGAAGCAAACTGCTGGCAGAGCAAGCTATTATACATTTATCAGAATACCACTATGTATACTTAAAACTATAAGAAAAAACTGCATGCCTGGGAATGCCAATTTTTAAGTATATTTCTTAAATATCTATCAGCTAATATAAATTCATCTTAAAGCTCTGGAATTTAGCATTTTCTAAAAGAAAAGGTAAGGTATAACTTGAAATAACAATGACAATATCAACAATAACAGTAATAGTTCAGTTGTATTTGGTCCTATGCTAAGGGAAATAGCATATTCACAAGTTACATACTAGATTCACAAATAATGATCCATTTTCCTGCAAAAGGTTTACATTAAGTACACAATGCATTTAAGTGCATTTAATACTATAAAAACGCCATCACTTCATAATCAAAGAAAAATGGCTATACTGTTAGGAGAGTGCCTCTGAACAAATAGAGTAAATCCAGTGAGTTAGGAATTTGTCAAACCTGACTTAGTTGAAAAATAAAACTGTATTTACAGAGGGAAGACAAAGGAAAAAATGTTTTGAAACAAAATCCTTAGCAACTCACCACAGGTAAGGCTCGAAAGAAACAGATATACAAGCACTGTATATTATGTACTCTATCCTATTCAAAAAGTCCTCACTTCTGCTGAGTTGTTTTGCAGCGTAGGGTTTAGGGAAGCATCAGTCTACCAGCTGTGCTCCTATCATTATGCATACTCCAAATTATGGCTTTTCCAGTTCAAGAACAGCCATGGTCCTCTGTGAAACTAAGCTTATTTATTTTGGTCTCACAGGATAGTAATCCAAAATATGTCTTTTGATGGAACTATGTAGAATTTCTGTAGAGGTTGTTGGATCTAACCTCACTACTGCTGTTGGGTCTTGAGTTTCAGCCATCCTTGTCCTGAGCAAATGGGACAACTAGCCACATAGCTTTCAATGTCCTTTCTTATCAAGGGTCACCAAAACTGCCGCTTCACTAGGTGGGTGTAAGTGTCATAAATGCTGTTTTCCCATTCTTTTTCTTATCAAAGATGTAGTTTTTATTTCTTTCATTTCTCTTTTATGCAGCTAAGGATTTGTGAAGGAGCATTTGCTTGCTACTTGGTACTCCAGAAAGGAAACTGGAAATCTAGGAATGCCCTGAAAATATATTCAGGTTTCTTCAGCCTTAAAATTATGCATTTTATTTAGGAATTATCATACTCTCTCCATCATTTCAGCCACTATTTCAGGTTATGATCATGGTCAGAGGTGTTTGCAAAAATGTCTGGTTGCAAAATGGATAACAAGATAACATGCCACCTTCACAGTTCTTAATGGGATTTCTATCACAGAAGGAATGGTGGCTTGATAACCAAATAGATTCATCCTGTTACAAATGTTCTCCCCCACCCCAGTATCCAATAAAGATATGGATGCACATGCACAGGTACAGACACACACACCCATACACATGTATGAAACTATGGGGTAACATGGGATGCTAGCAATATATTTTTTTCTTGTGAAACGGAGTTGATGGGCTTTATTAAAATTAAATTTAAAAATTCCTCCTGGACTTGTAATTGTTTGGGCATCACAGGAATGATATTTTTCATAAGGTTTTTTTTTTTGGGAGGGGCGGGGAAATCAGTTAGAGATGAACAAAGATGACGAGGGGGACATTGAAGGAATAAAAGGAAATAATTGAGTACATATCTTTTCCTTGATTTAAAAAAAGCCTGTTTTTTTTTTTTTTTACTACAGAGATAGTCAGATGGTTCAAAGGCAAAAAAAGCCAATCCCTCTAAAATCCACAGGCTCCTGATCAAAATAACAGTACCTTCAGATATGTTGTAATTGGAGAATTAATTGAGTACGGAATGAGTTAAACCCTCTGTTGCTTAAGCAGTAATGACACAGTGTCTGAGCTGCAGAAATGAAATGGTTGCTTGGCAACTAAAACTGTACAAAGGGGAGGGAAGGGAGAAGACATATTGTCCTTCTGCCAAATTAAAACCTCCATTTAGAGAAAACAGTTGCTCCTTTGTAGGGCTGCTGAAATTTTTTTTCATTGCACAATCACAAACAATCAGAGGTAGTAAGAATTTTAATACTGCCTAAAATTCAGTGGCAATTTTAACCATTTTTCTAAATGTAACTGAAAGCTTTCCTTTGTGATCCTTCTTCTCATGATGGATCAGGAATGTACAAGTTACACCTTGTCACTTGCATGAGTGCAGAAACCCTTAAGGCCAGCTTTGGGAGCCCCGATGTTGTCATGGCTTATAGGGCTAGCCAAGGAATAGAATACTAGCCAAGGAAAAGACTTGTGAGATCTGATGGCTTTGCTATTCATCATACATTTTTAGGTTCAGACTCCTTTAAGTGCACACTACTTTAATCTTAATATAGTTCATTCGGTATTAGCAATGATGGATATGTCAAACCTTCCCCAGTTTTGAAAGTGGAAAGAACTTGAGGTTGGGGAAGTTGGAGGGATGGGAGGAAATGCCATTTTCCAGATCTTTTTTCATATACACATTGATAATCTAACCTTCAAAATAAAGCTGCCACAATAAGATAACTTTAAAATAAACAATTATATGTTAATGTAGTACACAAATTTAAAGATGAGAAGTGATAGAGCTAGCAAGGCATAGCAGGCAATGAAAATCAATAGAAGACACTACTAAAACCAACTTCTGAATAAATTCAAATGCATGGTCAAGAAAAATATAAATATAGTTTTGTATTTTTCTTGACAATACTATGCAAATGGTTTACCATTGTCTTTCTTCTTCTGGGATATTTTCCAGCTTTCCAGCCCAGCTATAACTCTGGAATTTCCTATTGATCTCCTGTCCAAGTACTAACCAGCTCTGAGTCTGCTTAGCTGTCAACACTAGTTAAGGTCAGCCAAGTGCTGCTACTTGCTAAGGTGGGCCCTGTATATAAATACAGATATAGATATATAAATAAAGCTTGACCGTGAAATGAGAATAATCTTCGTGTCAAGTGAGGAAAAACCATCTGCAAACCATCTTCCTTTCAACCACTTGCAGAAACAGGGATTTAGAGCAGGTCTTCTGATAATGAATCTAAAGTGGAAGCAAGTTCATGTGATCTGGTTGAGTTTTCAGAAAGCCACAAACCAAGCCACAAACCAACCAACTTTGTAGGGGCTGAAACTGACATGTTGAAACTGGTGAATCTTGAGTTGGTCAACCTGCATCAGAGGTTGGTCCAATGGCTGATTCTGGCTAAAGTCTAATACATAGCAAAGGTTCCTTGGTTCTTATAGGGTTGTTCCAAGTCATCTACCTTTGTTGGATATATCACCTGTCAGGAGAGAAGTAGGAAAAGGCAGGTTCCACTCATATTGATTTTCTCCTTTGGGATTATGCTGAATGTGGACCCAAAATAATAAACAACTAAATATAAATAATGACAAGGCAATGAGTCTACTCAGGGAGACATATATTTTTAATGGCTCAATCCTCAGTTCTATACTTGATATTGCTTACAAAATGTCTGGAAATGGCAATTCCCAAATCCCTTGAATTTACTCATCCATTTCATCTTTTATCTTTGATTTCGATTTTTATGAGGATCAAATGAAAAAGTCTCCCTCCCTTTCTTTTTCTTTATGTCTCTTTATTTTTCTCACCTAACAAGCTACACACCCACTACTATCATTCAGGAACTATCCTTTAAAATAATTATTAGCCTGTAGGTAAAGCTCTAATTGGTGCCTTGCCTTCAGGGCCAAAAAGCATTTAGGTTGGCTTTCAAGATAGGGAAGGCCAGAACGAAAAGTCTGGCATTTGGCTGGTGACTGCAGAAGAAGAGAGATTTTGCTCATGGCAGAACATAAAGCAAAGCTGACAACAAAGGTTTTCTTTCATGAACCCATTTATAATCTGAAATTCAAATACTTGACAACAGAGAATCTGTGAGCAGGGCTTTGAACAGGAAATTGCTTCATGGTTTTAGCATAATGAATTAGACAGCAAAAGTAAATCCATTTAGTGGGCATAGAATTTTTAATATTCCTTAGATAAATTCCTAAATAGCCAAATTTCTCATTAATTTCAGAACTTTCAAAAGCTATGTGTGGATGTGAATATACATATACATATGTATCGTCGAAACGTCGCCAAGACACTTCTAATTCTACACGGGAGAAAACCCGAATAACTAAAGACCTACATATATATATGCAAAATCTACTTGGTTTCAAACTAACTGCATTATATTACAGTTTGCAAATTGTAGCAACTACTTAAAGATTATTGTGTCTTTTAAATGCCATGATAAATAAATGCCAAAAATGATGGCATTTTATCCCTTCTTGGGATAAAACCACACATACACAGAGACAATAGCGATAATTAATCCTGACATCCTGTTCTGGTCAATTACAATTATACATCATGGAATTACTACATTAGGCTGAACAAAACAGTCTGGCTGGCTGAACACCAATAAAATCAATACAGGAGTCATTGCTTGCATATATGCATTTTCATACTAAGCAAGTAGCCCTTTTTCTGTATTGTGCTGGGGCAGCAAACCAATCCTGGTGCAGCAAACCAACTGCCATATACTGAAAGGGGACCAGACAGACTGGCTGCTACAGGTAGCAGGACCAGGCAGTTGCAAGATCTTAGTTTTTCATTGTGTATTATACTTGACCTTGGAAATCCTTTGCCCGTTCTCAAGGGAAAGAAATGTTTCATTTGATTGCTCTCAAACAGAGAAAAGAAAATACTTACGTGAGCAGCAAAACTGAATGGTGAAAACAGAAAGGACAAATATAAGAAAATAAATGATTTTTTTAAAAGAATGACCTTAAAGAGGTGTTTGGGGGACTATTGACAAATGCCAACTAGTCTGTTATGTTTTTACACTCCCTTTTTTTCCACAGTGGCTTAGTCAGTAGATTGCCTGAGAAAACAGACATTACCATAATTGCTCTTTAACATCAGAATGCACATAATAAAGCATGACATTTCCTAGGTCTTTCTATTGTGGGAAGTCAGAGCCCCAGAGAAGGAAATATTAAAAGGGCAGAAATATATATTTCCTCAAAAGTATTTTAAAAAGCAGAAACCAACTTTG